>NC_079189.1:16129415-16314415 GCF_029499605.1 Hyla sarda
AGCAAGAGCGACTAAGGTGTTATTTATAGGGAATAATACACCGAGCTGCTGGGGGGTGTCGGGAATCTAGAGACTTTCCACTTTCAGTAAACAAAGTTCTGCAAGTTTCTAATTTCTTGTCCTTTATCATGTTTTCTGCAAATGTAAGTTTTTTTTTTTTTTTTTAGTTATGTTTACACCGCATTTGTCTCTGTTTCACTGTTGCAATACATTTCATTTTACTATATACAAAAACAATCAACTGTGGTGTTGTGTGCACCAACAACAACAAAAATATTGAAGCGATCAGGAGGAATGGCTGTCAGTCAAATCTGTATGAGAGGTTGGGAGAAATAGCTGTCCGGGGGGGGGGGCTGGGGGGGGAGAAGTAGCTGTCAGTCAAGTTTGTATGGGGGGATATAGGAGGAATGGCTGTCAGTCAAATCTGTATGAGAGGTTGGGAGAAATAGCTGTCCGGGGGGGGAGGGGGGGGGGTTGTATGGGGGAGTTATAGGAGGAAAAGCTGTCAGTTTAGTGTATAGAGGGGATCGGGAGGAATAGCTGTCAGTCATGTGTATGGAGGGGATCAGGAGGAATAGCTGTCAGTCAAGTGTGTATGGTGGGGATCAGGGGGAATAGCTGTCAGTCAAGTGTGTATGGGGGGGGATTGGAAGGAATAGCTGTCAGTCATGTGTATGGGGGGGGATCAGGAGGAATAGCTGTCAGTCAAGTGTGTATGGGGGGGGGATCAGGAGGAATAGCTGTCAGTCAAGTGTGTATGGGGGGGGATCAGGAGGAATAGCTGTCAGTCATGTGTATGGGGGGGATCAGGAGGAATAGCTGTCAGTCAAATGTGTATGGGGGGGGATCAGGAGGAATAGCTGTCAGTCAAGTGTGTATGGGGGGGGATCAGGAGGAATAGCAGTCAGTCAAGTGTGTATGGGGGGATCGGGAGGAATAGCAGTCAGTCAAGTGTGTATGGGGGGGATCAGGAGGAATAGCTGTCAGTCAAGTGTGTATGGGGGGATCAGGAGGAATAGCTGTCAGTCAAGTGTGTATGGGGGGGATCAGGAGGAATAGCAGTCAGTCAAGTGTGTATGGGGGGGGATCAGGAGGAATAGCAGTCAGTCAAGTGTGTATGGGGGGGGATCAGGAGGAATAGCTGTCAGTCAAGTGTGTATGGGGGGGGAATCAGGAGGAATAGCTGTCAGTCAAGTGTGTATGGGGGGGGATTGGAAGGAATAGCTGTCAGTCAAGTGTGTATGGGGGGATCAGGAGGAATAGCAGTCAGTCAAGTGTGTATGGGGGGGGATTGGAAGGAATAGCTGTCAGTCAAGTGTGTATGGGGGGATCAGGAGGAATAGCTGTCAGTCAAGTGTGTATGGGGGGATCAGGAGGAATAGCTGTCAGTCAAGTGTGTATGGGGGGATCAGGAGGAATAGCTGTCAGTCAAGTGTGTATGGGGGGGGATCAGGAGGAATAGCAGTCAGTCAAGTGTGTATGGGGGGATCAGGAGGAATAGCAGTCAGTCAAGTGTGTATGGGGGGGGGGGGATCAGGAGGAATAGCAGTCAGTCAAGTGTGTATGGGGGGATCAGGAGGAATAGCAGTCAGTCAAGTGTGTATGGGGGGGGGATCAGGAGGAATAGCTGTCAGTCAAGTGTGTATGGGGGGGATCAGGAGGAATAGCTGTCAGTCAAGTGTGTATGGGGGGATCAGGAGGAATAGCTGTCAGTCAAGTGTGTATGGGGGGGATCAGGAGGAATAGCTGTCAGTCAAGTGTGTATGGGGGGGGGAATCAGGAGGAATAGCTGTCAGTCAAGTGTGTATGGGGGGATCAGGAGGAATAGCTGTCAGTCAAGTGTGTATGGGGGGGGATCAGGAGGAATAGCTGTCAGTCATGTGTATGGGGGGATCAGGAGGAATAGCAGTCAGTCAAGTGTGTATGGGGGGGGATCAGGAGGAATAGCTGTCAGTCAAGTGTGTGTGGGGGGGATCAGGAGGAATAGCTGTCAGTCAAGTGTGTATGGGGGGGGATCAGGAGGAATAGCTGTCAGTCAAGTGTGTATGGGGGGGGATCAGGAGGAATAGCTGTCAGTCAAGTGTGTATGGGGGGGGATCCGGAGGAATAGCTGTCAGTCAAGTGTGTGTGGGGGGGGATCAGGAGGAATAGCTGTCAGTCATGTGTATGGGGGGATCAGGAGGAATAGCAGTCAGTCAAGTGTGTATGGGGGGATCAGGAGGAATAGCTGTCAGTCATGTGTATGGGGGGATCAGGAGGAATAGCAGTCAGTCAAGTGTGTATGGGGGGGATCAGGAGGAATAGCAGTCAGTCAAATGTGTATGGGGGGGGATCAGGAGTAATAGCAGTCAGTTAAGTGTGTATGGGGGGGATCAGGAGGAATAGCAGTCAGTCAAGTGTGTATGGGGGGGGGATCAGGGGGAATAGCTGTCAGTCAAGTGTGTATGGGGGGGATCAGGAGGAATAGCTGTCAGTCATGTGTATGGGGGGGGATCAGGAGGAATAGCTGTCAGTCAAGTGTGTATGGGGGGGGATTGGAAGGAATAGCTATCAGTCAAGTGTGTATGGGGGGGATCAGGAGGAATAGCTGTCAGTCAAGTGTGTATGGGGGGATCAGGAGGAATAGCTGTCAGTCAAGTGTGTATGGGGGGGGATCAGGAGGAATAGCTGTCAGTCAAGTGTGTATGGGGGGGATCAGGAGGAATAGCAGTCAGTCAAGTGTGTATGGGGGGGAATCAGGAGGAATAGCTGTCAGTCAAGTGTGTATGGGGGGGATCAGGAGGAATAGCTGTCAGTCAAGTGTGTATGGGGGGGGAATCAGGAGGAATAGCAGTCAGTCAAGTGTGTATGGGGGGGGAATCAGGAGGAATAGCAGTCAGTCAAGTGTGTATGGGGGGGGAATCAGGAGGAATAGCAGTCAGTCAAGTGTGTATGGGGGGGGGATCAGGAGGAATAGCTGTCAGTCAAGTGTGTATGGGGGGATCAGGAGGAATAGCTGTCAGTCAAGTGTGTATGGGGGGGGATCAGGAGGAATAGCTGTCAGTCAAGTGTGTATGGGGGGGGATTGGAAGGAATAGCTGTCAGTCATGTGTATGGGGGGGGATCAGGAGGAATAGCTGTCAGTCAAGTGTGTATGGGGGGGGATCAGGAGGAATAGCTGTAAGTCAAGTGTGTATGGGGGGTTTGGAAGGAATAGCTGTCAGTCATGTGTATGGGGGGGATCAGGAGGAATAGCTGTCAGTCAAGTGTGTATGGGGGGGGATTGGAAGGAATAGCTATCAGTCAAGTGTGTATGGGGGGGATCAGGAGGAATAGCTGTCAGTCAAGTGTGTATGGGGGGGATCAGGAGGAATAGCTGTCAGTCAAGTGTGTATGGGGGGATCAGGAGGAATAGCTGTCAGTCAAGTGTGTATGGGGGGGATCAGGAGGAATAGCTGTCAGTCAAGTGTGTATGGGGGGGATCAGGAGGAATAGCTGTCAGTCAAGTGTGTATGGGGGGGGATCAGGAGGAATAGCTGTCAGTCAAGTGTGTATTGGGGGGATCGGGAGGAATAGCGGTCAGTCAAGTGTGTATGGGGGGATCAGGAGGAATAGCTGTCAGTCAAGTGTGTATGGGGGGGATCAGGAGGAATAGCTGTCAGTCAAGTGTGTATGGGGGGGATCAGGAGGAATAGCTGTCAGTCAAGTGTGTATGGGGGGGATCAGGAGGAATAGCTGTCAGTCAAGTGTGTATGGGGGGGATCAGGAGGAATAGCTGTCAGTCAAGTGTGTATGGGGGGGTATCAGGAGGAATAGCTGTCAGTCAAGTGTGTATGGGGGGGGATCAGGAGGAATAGCTGTCAGTCAAGTGTGTATGGGGGGAGGGGATCAGGAGGAATAGCAGTCAGTCAAGTGTGTATGGGGGGGGGATCGGGAGGAATAGCAGTCAGTCAAGTGTGTATGGGGGGGATCGGGAGGAATAGCAAATATGTGTAAGGGCTAAATGGGAGGAATAACTGTTGGTCCAACGTACATGTATGGAGAAGGGGAGGGGGGAATTAATAGCCCCCCTCAGTTTTTGTGCTGTAAAGTTGAATACTCTGTTGTTTTTGGGTTTCAGGGAAATCAGAGCAGGAAAAGACTGACCACAATTTTTGTAAATGGAATAATTGATAGGGTGTCCAAAAAAAAATCCCTTTATAACCCTACTGCTCTTTTGCTGGACACCAAATATAACCTGTGGGGCAATATCCAATCCATTAACTATTAGTGAAAAAATTCCACAATTTCCTGTCACATAACATAGTTAGCGCTATATATAATCCTGAGACCTGCAGAGATTTGCCTGATATGTCGTCCTCCATTGTAACTAATAAGGAAATCACCTCCTCGTCTCCAGAACAAATTCTTCTCTCTACCCAGCCCCCCCCCCTTGTAAACTTATCTACGTGCATTTTCCGAACACTCAAGAGTTGAATCTGAGGTTAATTACACTTGTTTTACAAGTCTATAAAAGTGTCATGATGTTGGCATGTAAAGCCGCTTACGAGGAATCGTGTCAGTCATCCTTCTAACGTAAGACTAAACAGCGTCAGGACACAAATAGCTGCGCGCCTGTGATCGATGGCGTGGCTGCGGCTCTGTTATGGCTGACACCTGCCGTGACGCACAACGGTCTTTACAAGAATACATGGGCGAATGCTGATATCTCTAGGGGATCAGGATATATAGTAGTTATACACCTCTCCTCCAGCTCTATCTATATACTGCTGTTGCTATCTCTACTGGACCAGTATATGTATATATATATATATATATATATATATATATATATTGGTTATACACCTCTCCTACAGCTCCATCTGTATACTGCTGCTATCTCTAGTCCCCGATTACGTAATTAGTAGGGCGGCAGCTCTAGGAGGAGTCTTCCATGTAAGAATTATATAGACTTTTAAATGGCTACTCTGCTGCTCAGCGTTTAGAACAAACTGTTCCGAACGCTGGAGCGGGCGTCGGGAGCTTGTGACATCATAGCCCCGCCCCCTCATGACGTCACAAGCTCCCGACGCCCGCTCCAGCGTTCGGAACAGTCTGTCACGGCCCCTCCCATTGACTTGCATTGAGGGGGTGGGACATGATGTCATGAGGGGGCGGGGCTATGAGGCCACAAGCTGTCGGCTCCAGCGTTCGGAACAATTTGTTCTAAATGCTGAGCAGCGGAGTACCCATTTAAGTACAACAGAATTTTTTTGTCTCCTTCAGATCTGGGCCTCCACACAATCCTGTCTCTGAGCTCTACAGGCAGCTCTTTCCTCCTTCATGGTTTGGTTTTTGCTCTGATATACATAGTCAGCTGTGACACCTGTGTCTCCCCAAATCCTGTACAATCATCCATATTTACCACAGTTGACTCCAACCAAGGTGGAGAAACATCTCAGAGATGATCAAGAGAAATGGGAGGAGCCAGAGATAAATATCACGAGTCATAGCAAAGGGTCTGAATACTTATATTATAATATGCTGACTTTTTTTTTTTCATGTGTTCCGTCCAGAATTATCCTACATAAAGCCATCACTCACGTCCACAAGGCTTCCATCTGGATATGGCATTTTAGCCTGTGTGTTGTTTTTTTTGTTTTTGTTTCAGTTTTTTCATTGTGTTCTCTGGCTGTAAGTGACATTTCCTCAGAGTTTCCGGAGGACAAGCGTTTTTTTCACTTGTCATTTTTATCGCGTTGTGTTGATTATTTTCCAAGGTTGTATTATCGATCAGTAGATGCATCCGTAACATGAATACAGCTGTGTGAAAGAGGTCTGGTGATAAGAGAATAACAGTGCCAAGTAAGTAATTTAGTCGTTTCTACAGAGCACCACAAGAGCAGGTCATTCAGGGATGTAGGGCCACAGGTTTGGTGGCGGTGCTGGGTGAATAGGTTCTTGCAGTGGTGCCAAGTGCCTGAAATGTAATTCTCACCAGGTGTTAATACCTTGCTGGTCAATAGAATGAACCGGGGGAAGCTCTTAGCTGAGCTCTGCTCTTCCCGTCTTACTGGCTCAATAGACATGCTATAAAATACTTCTACGTGGGGAAAGCAGCAAAGGATGGAGTGAAGGGCCACAGCCAAGAGTTTCTTCCAACACATTCTAGTAATTGGTCAGAGTCTGACCCTGACCTATAAAAAAAAAAAAAAAAAAAAAAAAAAAAAAAAGACTGTCGTTGACTTGTCAAATTCTTTGATAGTAATGCTTAAAAGGGGGTACTCCACTGCTCAGCGTTTGGAACAACGGTTCCAAACGCTGGAGTCGCCGCCGGGAGCACATGACGTCATAGCCCTGCCCCTCATGATGTCACATCCCGCCCATTCAATTTAAGTCTATGGGAGGGGGCGTGCCAGCTGTCATGCCCCCTCCCATAGACTTGCATTTAGGGGGTGTGGCTATGATGTCACAAGCTCTCGGCTCCAGCGTTCGGAACAGTTTGTTCCAAACGCTGAGCAGCGGAGTGCCCCTTTAATCCTGTGTCAACTATTAGTCCTGTGGTCCTTAGCGTAGTGCCAAATACCAGTCCTGTGGTTCTTAGTCTAAGGTCAACTTGTCCTTAAAGGGGTATTCCGGCCATAGACATCTTATCCCCTATCCAAAGATGTCTGATCACCGGGACTGGTGACATGACGTCATGCCATGCCCCCTCCATTCATGTCTATGGGAGGGGGGGATAGGGAATAAGATGTCTTTTAGCAGAATACCACTTCAACTTGGTGTCTTCTACTAATGCTTCTTAACCTATTGTCTCTTGCCTATGCTTCTTAACCTGGTGCCTTCTGCCTGGGCTTCTTAGCCTGGTATCTTCTGCCAATTTTTCTTAACCTGGAGTGTCCTGCCTATGCTTTTTAACCTGGTGTGTTTGGCTACCTTGTTCTTACCCTAGTATCTTCTACCGATCATATCGTTCTAAACCATGTGATGCCATTAATTATACAACATCCTTGGTGTCATTGGTGCGCAATATTGTCAACGGCTGGATGACCACGTGGTAAGGTGTCTTCTGGTTCCTGACCCCCTGGTTCCTGGGCGTGAGTGACATGGTGATTTTGAGTAAGGTTTGGTGATAGCTTTATTTGGCAATGCACTGTATTTGTCAGAGGATCTGGTGTTACTTTGGTTTTGGCTGGAGTGTTCTGTAGAAGAGCTTGTCCCTCTCGCAGAGCTGTGCTCCTGCTGTGAACGTTTAGAAGATCGTTTTGCCACTGTTAGGAATTCCCAGGAATAAATATTTTGCCCTTCTCAAATCTCTCATTGGATGATGGCTCATTGCAGAGACTAGAATGAGCTCATGTCGGTGTACACGGGGCGAGCAGTTCTGTGATTTTTCTTTCACCCTTTATGGCTTCCCAACAGTCCCTCAGCTGCCCACAATGTGTCATCACCAACCTATAAAGTCATACTTGGCCCGACACCAGGGTTTATTTGTAAGACAAGGACATAGACCATTAGGTCGGATAGTGGAAGAGCCACAACTGTAACGGGATCAAGTAGCAGCCCATGGAGCATGACCTCAGACAGTACTGCTGGTCCATCATTTCACTGGACTTACTGCAGGAAAATATTTGCCTTCGAAATGTACCGTAATGTGTAGTTAAGAAAAGTATATTGGGTTTTGGCACAGTAGTGGATAGTAATACTGTATACACAGCAGTTATCAGGATTCGAGGGTCTACACCTTGGTTGGAGTTCTGATTGCTCTGTATAAGAGTTTTGCTGCCTTTGGTGGCTACTGTCTATGCTGGCATGCATGTTATGTATAGGCTTCCCCGACCTGATCAAGCCTCCTCTTATATTGGATTGGAGCTGCTGTCGGAGTGGTTTTAGATCACTTGCTTCTTATATCGTATGGGAATGTTGCCGGGCACTCACTGCCTGCCAGGTAGACTCTTCTCACTAAGAGCTTTTCACTTATCACTGCACTTGAGATGGTTTGATGGCTCTCGATGTACAATTCACAGCAGGAGTCAGTGCCTCGGGGCACCATTTATGTTTGGCAGGCAGGCGAGCCCGTCTGACAATTAGCTAAACATCAAACATTGAAAGAGGCAGCCGGCACACGGCGGTGATCCCAGCGATACTGTGGAACGATATGCCCAAATGCACGGCTGAAGCCTGGCAGAGAGGAGGCTGAGAGCTTTAACCTCTGCGTTGGCTGAGGCCTTGTCATCTAGATCTCCGGCATGAAGCAAAACGCCTCCTGTTCACCTCTGTTTAACATCTTGGAAATTTTTCTTCATTCCTCCGACCTGTGACCTTATCTATTTACCACCTATGCAAATACGGGGAATCTATGGCCGCACATTATCCTCAATCACTTTTGGCTGTGTTTCAATGATTTTTTTCTCTTTCGTTGACATGAAACTTACAGATACTATACAGAGAAGAGTTAAATGGTCACTCTCATTAAAACACATTTTTGCTATTGCACTCCTTATGGTAAATAAAAAAGATTTCTAATATACTACTTTGGTTAAAAAAAATAATAATTCTATGTTTTTATTTGTGCTTAAAAAAGCTCAAGAGCACATTTCCCCCCATCTAATACACAGACTTTGGACCGAGGTCCAAACACAAAGTGTAGCCTGGAATGCTGAGGGGTGTGTGTCCAACCAACAGCATCTCTACTATGACATTTACATAATTATCCTGTGATCTGGGACAATAAATGGTTCCCCTCTTTCACTGTGGATAGTAATGGCTACTGTGTCCTCTTTTTGTGGATGTTGTTTGTTATAATGGTACAGATTCCCAGGTATGATACCATTGACCAGGGGCATCTAAGTCAAGACAGAATTGTGTATGGACATATTCTGACCAGAATGAAACACCCCTACAGTGGAGCAGAAGAGATCTGAGCGGAGACCTCTGTATTGCTATACTTTATGAAGGCCACAGGGGTGTGGAAATTTATGGGAACGAGAGCACAGTCTACTTTTTCCATCCACTTGTCCGGGCCAATTTTTGTTTTTTGCACTCTTGTTTTTTTTCCCTCCTCACTCAATAATAACAATAACTCTTATTTTCCCCCTAAAGACCCATATGAGGCTTGTTTTTTGCAGGACCAATTGTACTTTGTAACGACACCTTTTATTTTTCCATAACATATGCTCTGAAACAAACAAAAAATAAATGGTGAAGTGAAATTTAAATTAGGATAATTTAGCAAATTTGGGGTTTTTCCTTTTTACGCCATTTACCTTGTGGTCAAGCTAACATGTTATTTTGATACTTAAAGGGGTATTCCGCCCCTAGACATCTTATCCCCTATCCAAAGGATAGGGGATAAGATGTCAGATCGCCGCGGTCCCGCTGCGGCACCCCGCTATCATTACAGCACAGAGCGAGTTCCCTCTGTGCGTAATGACGGGCGATACGGGGGACGGAGCAGCGTGACGTCATGGCGCCGCTCCTTGTGACATCACGGCCTGTCCCCTTAATGCAAGTCTATGGGACGGGGCGTGATGACCGCCACGCCCCCTCCCATAGACTTGTATTGAAAGGGGCGGGCCGTGACATCGCGAGGGGCGGAGCCGTGACGTAACGATGCTCCGGCCCCTGTACCGCCCATCATTACGTGCAGAGCGAACTCGCTCTGTGCTGTAATGAGAGCGCGGTGCCGCAGCGGGGATCCCAGGGGTCCCCAGCAGCGGGACCGCGGCGATCTGACATCTTATCCCCTATCCTTTGGATAGGGGATAAGATGTCTAGGGGCGGAATACCCCTTTAAGGACGGCCTGATTACAGCAATACCAGATTTGTATAGTTTCAGTCACATTTTACTAATTAAAATAAAATTCATAACTTTTTAAAATGTATTTTTTAATTGCCATTTTCTGACCCCTGTAACTTACTTACTTATTATTATTTTGTATACCAGGCTTTATGAGGGCTTATTTTTTGCGCCATAATTATTATTTTTTTTGTATGGGTACCATTTTGATATTGATCTAACTTTTTAATCGCTTTTTACTTTTTTCTGGGGTTTAGTATTACCGTACGGGACAATTGTTATATTTTAGTAGTTTGCACAATTACGCACGCGACGATACCAAATATGTTTATTTTTATTATGTTTCATGTTTTCCATATAGGGAAAGTGACTTTTAGGAGGAATCATTAGATTCCTCATACAGATCAATGCATTTCTATTGAACTCCATTGATCTGTGTGCTCTGCGCTCCAGCCTGGCTCTATCAATATCAGAGCCACGGACACCAGGAAACAAGAGGTAAGCCCTCCGGCTACCTCTATAGCGGATCGCCCTCACTATATATAATTGGGACATAGCGTGGAATCTCTTTTCGACTTATGTTGCACTTCTTATGATGTGATTGATGTTGATCCAGTAAGACTGATGAGATTTGAAATTGTTAAAATGGGGGTGAATTCAGGTTCCCCGCAGGTTGCCTGAGAATTATGTGTAGTAAGTATATATTTCGGCCGGTGTGGTTAGCAGTCTTCCACGTGCTGCCTTCTCGGTGATGTCACTGAATGTTGGTAAAGATTTCTAAATAATTGAGAGCAGAAGCTCAATACCTTTTTGAGGACATGTCATTGATCTTGGCTGCTCAGGGGCTTGTGGTTGTGAGATCACTAATGGAAAACACCTAGTCTCCACCATTCCCAGTCCCCGCAGGCTGAGGAGTCAGATGTTGTCTGAGACTACACCTGGGGCTCAGATATGCCAGACTGAGACTGTGATGTAGTTATTCCCAAAGAATCTAAGGAGTTGTGTTATTGAGCAGAACTTCTTCAGGATACGGGGAAGACATAGGTTCTTGAGATGAATAATAAGAGGGTGACACTATATGATTAGTACCAGATTGGTGCATTAAACCAGTCCAACACACCAATTACTAATCTACCCAATGAATTCATGAAGGTTGGATACTCTACGCTGTTTTTTTGGCATTCAAAGGATAGGAGATGAGATGCTGTTTTTTGGCATCCAAAGGATAGGGGATGAGATGCCTGATCGCGGGGGTCCCGCCGCTGGGAACCCCCGTGATCTTGCACGCCGAACCCCGTTAAAATCAGTCCCCGGAGCATGTTCGCTCCGGGTCTGATTACTGACGATCACGGGGCCGGAGCATTGTGACGTCACGGCTCCGCCCCCGTGTGACGTCTCGCTCCGCCCCCTTAATGCAAGCCTATGGGAGGGGGCGTGACAGCCAGGGACTGATTTTAACGGGGTGCGGTGTGCAAGATCACAGCGTGCAGGATCATGGGGGTCCCCAGCGGCAGATAGAGAATAAGATGTCTAAGCGCCGGAGTACCCCTTTAAGTTTGTAGTCCTGATAGGTGACAGATGTAGTCTTAAAGAGGTATTTCAGGATTTATCCTTTTTTTTTATTTATTTTCAATTTTTAGTTTCCCCAGAATACCTGTCATCAAACCATATTTTCTAAACTAACTCAGATTATACTCCCTAACTACTCCTCCTACACCTACTACACCCCTCCTGCCCTTAAACTTTTATTTCCAAGCTTTAGAAATCTCTGTATCATACCTTTCCCCTTGCTCACATTGTGTGACCTCCCAGCAGGAGAAAGTGGGTGTTCCCCAGCAGTCACAACACCACTGCAGCCTGCAAGAGCTGTGACTCGCCATGCCCCGCACGCACTTCCTGTTTTGTTTTTTTACATTTTTTTTTTAAATGGTGACAATCTTGGCAAGGTAAAAAAAAAATCCTGAATATCACATTTAAAGGGGTACTCCACCCCTAGACATCTTATCCCCTTGGCAAAGGATAGGGGATAAGATGTCTGATCGCGGGGGTCCCGCCGCTGGGGAGCCCTGCAATATAGCATGCGGCACCCACCTGTTTCTGCTACGGAAGCGCTGGAGGGTCTGGGTCCCGACCACCAGAACGGAAGTCCGTGACGTCACGACTCCGCCCCCGTGTGACGTCACGTCCCGTCCCCTCAATCCAAGTCTATGGGAGGGGGCTTGATGGGTTCGCCGTACATTTTATGGTAAAATGAGAGGTTTCATTACAAAGAACAATTGGTCGCGCAAAAAAACAAGCCCTTATATGGGTCTGTAGATGGAAATATAAAAGTTTTGGATTTTAGAAGACGAGGAGGAAAAAACGAAAATGCAAAAATAAAGTTGGCCTGGTCCTTAAGGTGAAAATGGGCTTGGTCCTTAAGGGGTTGAACAGATTTCCTGCCACTTCCGTGTGATCAGATTTGCTCTTTAAAGGGGTACTCCGGTGGAAAACTTTTTTTTTTTTTTTTTTTTTTTTTTTAAATCAACTGGCGCCGGAAAGTTAAACAGATTTGTAAATTACTTCTATAAAAAAAAATCTTAATCCTTCCAGTACTTATTAGCTGCTGAATACTACAGAGGAAATTATTTTCTTTTTGGAACACAGAGCTCTTTGCTGACATCACGAGCACAGTGCTCTCTGCTGACACCTTTGTCCATTTTAAGAACTGTCCAGAGTAGGAGAAAATCCCCATAGCAAACATATGCTGCTCTGGACAGTTCCTAAAATGGACAGAGGTGTCAGCAGAGAGCTCTGTGTTCCAAAAAGAAAAGTATTTCCTCCGTAGTATTCAGCAGCTAATAAGTACTGGAAGGATTAAGATTTTTTTTCAATAGAAGTCATTTACAAATCTGTTTAACTTTCTGGCACCAGTTGATTTGAAAAAAAAAAAAAATATATATATATATATATATATGTTTTCCACCGGAGTACCCCTTTAACATCACACAGAGCTGGTTTGTCTCTACTTATTGCTGTTATTTGTGATACCGTATTTTTCGCCGTATAAGACGCACTTTTTTTCCCCAAAACTGGGGGGGGGAAAGTTGGTGCGTCTTATACGGCGAATACACCCCTATCGCGGCGGTCCCTGCGGCATCAACGGCCGGGACCCGCGGCTAATACAGGACATCACCGATCGCGGTGATGCCCTGTATTAACCCTTCAGACGCGGCGATCAAAGCTGACCGCCACGTCTGAAGGGAAAGTGACACTAACCTGGCTGTTCAGTCGGGCTGTTCGGGATTTTCGCGATTGCACCGTGGCGGTCCCGAACAGCCCGACTGAATAGCTGGGTTAGTGCTTACAGGACACCTGGAGGGACCTTACCTGCCTCCTCGGTGTCTTCTCCGTTCAGGGATCCCCTGTATGGCCGGCGCTCTCCTTCCTCGTCATCACGTCGTCGCGTACGTGCGTCGGCGTGCGTAACGACGTGATGGCGGCGACGGAGAGCGAGGATACCCGGCCGGCAGCAGAGACGTTTCCGGAGCGACGGGGACACGGCGACAGCGATGGAGCGACATCCAGGGCAGCGGTGACGGGTCCGGAGCGGCGGGGACACGTGAGTATTACCTCCTATGCAGTGGTCTTCAATCTGCGGACCTCCAGATGTTGCAAAACTACAACTCCCAGCATGCCCGGACAGCCAACGGCTGTCCGGGCATGCTGGGAGTTGTAGTTTTGCAACATCTGGAGGTCCGCAGATTGAAGACCACTATTGGGTTCAAAATCTTTATTTTTTTATTTTGCACCTATAAATTGGGTGCGTCTTATACGCCGGTGCGTCCTATAGGGCGAAAAATACTGTAAATAGAATTAGGTGGAGGACAGATCAAGGTGACAGATCAATGGAGAACCGTGCTCCTTATATTTTAATACTTGTCCTGCAACCACCGCTACCATGTAGTGTTAATCCTTCACATATATCTGACTTCATTATTTTCTGCACAAGTTCATGACCTTTGTGGTGGAAAAGAAACGTAAACACTCCTCTGGGGAGCCGCGTCCCTAGTGAGTCCAGGGGGGACACAAGGTAAAAAAGACTCATTGTACAAAGTGGTTTTGCTGGAGTCGGCAGAGGATTAAAGGCTCCTGCGTTAGTCTATAGACGACCCGCGCATACGTAATGTATACAAGCTATTCTCTGGCGGCTCCTTATATAAACATCCAGACGACGGCTCAGAACAAGCCGACACTACATATACTGGGGGAAATCGCCTCTGCAGCCCCGTTATCTGCCAATGTATCCGGGAGAGACTACAAATGGTTAAATCTGTAATGATGGCGTTTAGCGCAGTCCCCAATATCGTAGGACAGCAAATAAGGTTAACGAAAACATGAGGGGGCACTATATACTGTCAGTCTTGGATTAGTTCTATAAGGTTGTGGTCTGTTTGCATTTGGGGATTTTTTGTAGTTTCCGATTGACGTCACGTTTTATTCTTTTATGTTTTTTGTTGTTGTTTTTTTTTTTATAATTATTTGACTGATCTTTATGTATAATTTTGGCTAAGGGGAAGCTCACTGAATATTTTAGGATTGTTCTTTTAATGCTTTACCTTACAATTTAAATAAAAAATAAAAATAAAAAAAAAGTATTTGAAAGTTCCTACAGTGTCAGAAAATGTGAACTATTTCCGTCCTCGCAGGGCGTCACGGTGACCCTCTTAACCCTTCAAAGAATGCAGCTCCTGCCTGCCGTATTTTATACCCTGTGGTGACAACTGTCCCTTCAAGAGCGTAGGTTAGTAAGGTAAGAAGGAACTTAAAGGGGCACTCCGCTGCTCAGCGTTTGGGACAAACTGTTCCGAACGCTGGAGCCGGCACCGGGAGCTCGTGACATCATAGCTCCGCCCCCTTATGATGTCACGCCTCGCCCCCTCATGACGTCACGCCTCGCTCCCTCATGACGTCACGCCTCACCCCCTCAATGCAAGTCTATGGGAGGGGGCGTGACTGCCGTCACGCCCCCTCCCATAGACTTGCATTGAGGGGGCGTGGCTATGACGTCACGAGCTCCCCGCGCCGGCTACAGCATTCGGAACAGTTTGTTCCAAATGCTGAGCAGCGGAGTACCCCTTTAAGATAATGCAGGACCACTTGTAAATATATTTACACCCTTCACCGTGCATCAAACGGAAATGTTATCCTGATTTTTTTAAAGGGGTTATCCAGGAAAAAACTTTTTTATATATCTCAACTGGCTCCAGAAAATTAAACAGTTTTGTAAATTACTTCTATTAAAAAATCTTAATCCATTCAGTACTTATGAGCTGCTGAAGTGGAGTTGTTGTTTTCTGTCTAAGCGCTCTCTGATGACACGTGTCTCGGGAACCGCCCAGTTTAGAAGCAAATCCCCATAGCAAACCTCTTCTACTCTGTGCAGTTCCCGAGACAAGCAGAGATGTCAGCAGAGAGCACTGTTGCCAGACAGAAAGCAACAACTCAACTTCAGCAGCTGATAATTATTAGAAGGATTAAGATTTTTTTTTATAGACGTAATTTACAAATCTGTTTAACTTTCTGGAGCCAGTTGATATAAAAAAAAAAATTTCCCTGGAATACCCCTTTAAGTCTCTACGATTACAATGAAGTTTGCGTCATGTTTTACTATTTAAAAAAAAAAATTCCAAAAAGTTTTTTTTTTCTGCTTTATTAGTCCCCAATGGGGACCTATGTACTGCACTGATCCATAAAATCTGCCACAGTCAGGCTCTATCAATAGAAGCAGATCCGCAACCACAGAGGCTCAGGTTAGCCCTCTGACGGCCAGGACAACGGGTTGCTGGGCCTCAATAGTGCCGAAGGCAGAAAATACAACCCACTGCACCATTAACGATGACTTTAAAGGGGTATTCCAGGAAAAAACATTTTTTTTTTATATCTCAACTGGCTCCAGAAAGTTAAACAGATTTGTAAATTACTTCTATTAAAAAATCTTAATCCTTTCAGTACTTATGAGCTTCTGAAGTTAAGGTTGTTCTTTTCTGTCTAAATCCTCTCAGATAACACCTGTCTCGGGAACCGCCCAGTTTAGAAGAGGTTTACTATGGGGATTTGCTTCTAAACTGGGCGGTTCCCGAGACACGTGTCATCAGAGAGCACTTAGACAGAAAAGAGCAACCTTAACTTCAGAAGCTCATAAGTACTGAAAGGATTAAGATTTTTTTAATAGAAGTCATTTACAAATCTGTTTAACTTTCTGGAGCCAGTTGATATATATAAAGGAAAAGTTTTTTCCTGGAATACCCCTTTAACATGCATTTAATGCTTCTGTCAACTTTTAAGTGGTAATAGCGTCCGGTTGCCAGTGATCGATGCATGTTGGCTATTTGCTGTGCACCCCAGCTACTGATATCAGCTAGGGGGGGGGGGGTTGTTTGAGATAGACTCAAGTCAGGAGAACGCTCCATATACACTTAGCAACACGATGAATGGTTAGAACAATCGTAGGGCACCAACGGGTTAAACACTGATTTTTTTTTTTTTGTGGGTCAGACTGGTGATCACATGACCCAGTTACAGTAATAATGGATGCAGCTATGCCGGAATAAAACACATGGCACTGTAGGACTAGTGAATGTTGGTGTGTATTCGTTTTTATTTAACTTTTACTGTAATGATCCCAAAGGCGTTTGATGACCAACATTCCAGGTTACTACAAGGGTTGTTAGCCAGCCTACCCTGACTGGGAAAATTGTTTCCTTATTGCATCATAGCTAGACAGCTGAGACTTGTGCGAATCCTTATATCTCCTTTAACCCATTGCCATTTTGAGGCAAATGGATTAAAAATTCCTCTTTCAGGAATGGATGCCCCTAGTGGCCCTGTTCTGTTACTACTAGTTACCTCAAAGACACCAGGCATCATGCAGGAGACATGCAAATGAGAGAAGTCGCCTTGCGCCTGACAAATAGTTTTTCTCAGAACGCTCTGGTGCGGAGAGGCCATCCAAAGTTTACCGCACGTGGAATAGATCTTTTGTCTCCAATTACCTCTGTCCAGTTATTTCCACTTCTGCTTCAAGGTGCCATAAATAGTATTATTCTGACAGTTCCTGGAGAATAACTCAGCCATCTGTACAGCACGGTGGATAAAGTGTGAGCTGGATAATATCAATGGAAAGCAGCTCTACAAGTGTCAGGATTGTGTGGAAGCAAGAGCGATCCCACGTGTGCAGGCTGCCCCGCAGGGCAATGCCTCAGACGTTCACCATGTATGGAGAAGGATGGAGGTACCCTGTGTATTACCATTCATGTGACTGCCTCCTGCTTACTAATGCAAAGTGTATGAGCTGTGACAGCTGCTGTTAGTTTTTGGCTACAGCAAAAGCAAACTACTACCATAATGATCCTATAGATTAGAGTAAAACTACTATAATACTGTCCCTATGTACAAGAATATAACTACTATACTACTGCTCCTATATACAAGAATATAACTACTATAATACTGCTCCTATATACATTAATATAACTACTATAATACTGCTCCTATATACAAGAATATAACTATTATAATACTGCTCCTATATACAAGAATATAGCTACTATAATACTACTATGTACAAAAATATCACTACAATAATACTGCTCCTATGTACATGAATATAACTACTATAATACTGCTGCTATGTACATGAATATAACTACTATAATACTGCTCCTATATACAAGAATATAATTACTATAATACTGCCTCCTATATACAAGAATATAACCACTATAATACTGCCAATATATACAAGAATATAACTACTATAATACTGCTCCTATATACAAGAATATAACTACTATAATACTGCCTCCTATATACAAGAATATAACTACTATAATACTGCTCCTATATACAAGAATATAACTACTATAATACTGCTCCTATATACAAGAATATAACTACTATAATACTGCTCCTATATACAAGAATATAATTACTATAATACTGCCTCCTATATACAAGAATATAACTACTATAATACGGCTTCTATGTACAAGAATATAACTACTATAATACTGCTCCTATATACAAGAATATAACTACTATAATTCTGCTGCTATATACATGAATATAACTACTATAATACTGCTCCTATGTACAAGAATATAACTACTATAATACTGCTCCTATATACAAGAATATAACTACTATAATACTGCTCCTATATACAAGAATATAACTACTATAATACTGCTCCTATATACAAGAATATAACTACTATAATACTGCTCCTATATACAAGAATATAACTACTATAATACTGCTCCTATATACAAGAATATAACTACTATAATACTGCCTCCTATATACAAGAATATAACTACTATAATACTGCTCCTATATACAAGAATATATCTACTATAATACTGCTCCTATATACAAGAATATAACTACTATAATACTGCCTCCTATATACAAGAATATAACTACTATAATACTGCCTCCTATATACAAGAATATAACTACTATAATACTGCCTCCTATATACAAGAATATAACTACTATAATAGCCTCCTATATACAAGAATATAACTAGTAAAATACTGCCGCTTATGTACAGATATATACAGTAGCTACTATACTGCTCTTTATGTAAAAAATATATAGCCAATGGTATATGTAAAAGCTGTGGTACTGCTTAGTAATGTCATTTCGGAATTGGGTTCGGTGTAATACACTTAGCATTTTGTTACATTTCTTAGATTAGTTTTATGTGTCTTGCATCAGGACTAGGAATGAAATCTTGGACTAGAAATAAGAAAGGAGTTAATAATGGAAAACAGGAATAAGAGGGGAGCCATGCTTGCGGTTTTGGAATGACTATGCTAAGGGACCAGGAATGAGATAGAAAGCTGTGCTAGGCACGAGGAATAAAATAGGGAGCCCTGTTTGGGACCAAGAAGGAGATAAAAAGCTCAATTGGGGATCAGGAAACGAGAGGGGAGCCCTGCTGGGCACCCGGAATGATGGGCAAGCCCTGCTTGTGGACCAGGAGTTAGAGGGAAACCCTGCTTTGGGACCAGAAATAAGAAGGAAGCCATTCTGGGGACTAGAAATGAGAGGGCAGCCCGGCTGGGGACCAGGAATGAGAGGAGAGCCCTGCTGGGCACCAGGAATGAGAGGGGAGCCCTGCTGGGGACCAGGAATGAGAGGGCAGCCCGGCTGGGGACCAGGAATGAGAGCAGAGCCCTATGTAATGACCAGGACTAAGAAGAGAGCCCTGCTGAGCACCAGGAATAAGAGAGAAGCCCTTCAGGGGCCTAGAAATGAGAGGAGAGCCCTGCTTGGGACTAGGAATGAGACGGGACCCTTGCTTGGACCTGGAATGAGAGGGAAGCCCTGTTTAGGGACCAGGAATGAGAGGGGAGCTCTACTTGGGGACCAGGAATAAGATGAGAGCCCTTCCAGTAACTTGACACACAAGACGATTTCTGTGTCTCATAATTTGTGTACTGTGCTTGATGACTCCATTAGACACTTATAATCTGTATCCTTTTTTCTTTGAGAAGACCACCCCATAAAGACCACTACTTTTGCACTTTTTTGACGTTTCACTGTATTGAACCCTTTATAATGACCTTCTTAGCCTTTCAGGTGTCCAGGCATTGTGTGTAGATACAAGGATTTTCTGATGTGTCCACTCCCGTTTATCATTTCATTTTTCTCACTACCCATAATCCTCCAGGCATTCTTGGTTTAGGTTCTGTCCCCTTGCACCAGCAGAGGGGCATGGAGGCGCATTCCCAGCCCCGCTGTACGTCCTGTACTTGATGACAGCGTATGAAGTATTACACATATGAGGCCATCCAGAGTTTAGCCTGACATAGTGCAGCAGCCGCTCCGCTCTATAATCCTGGCCCCTCTGCAACCCTCTGTAACTAAAATGAACTTTTCTGGCGAATACTGGGAAGCTGCCCCACTCCATATATTACCAGAAATCACACGTCTGCTCTCGTGACATTATTTCTAATGTCAAAAACAACCCCCTCCACAATGTTCTGTATATTAGGGTAATTGTTTGTTGAGCTGCTACTTTATATTGTCACCTTGTTACTTTCCTTCAACATAACAAAGTTTTAATGTTGTGTAATATAGACACAAGGGTGCCCCTAGTGGTCAGGGAATAATGCTAAATATCGTGTACATAATTGTAACCCTCACCTTTCGGAAGACAGGACCCCCGGTGGAGCTGGATCTGCTGGACCTGTGTGGCAGATTACTTGGACCATACCAAGGAGCGGAGTCTAACGTGTCGCTGGTTTTCACCAGAGCCCACCGCAAAGCGTGATGGATTTGCGGCACCCAGGTCGCTACCCCTGGCACGACTCAACCACACAGGCGGCTGAGGAGATGCGAGGCACAGGAGGGATAAGGCAGCTCTTAGTCAGGATAGCAGAAGGTCAGGGCAGGAGGCACAGTAGCGTATTCAGGAGATAGCAGGAGGTCAGCAGGCAGGCGGCAGAGGAGCAAGGTCACGGAGCAAAGGATCAGATACACGGCAAGGCAATAACAGGAATGCTTTCTCTCAGGCTCAAGGCAACAAACATTCGGCAGGGAAGTGAGGGTGGATGAATTTATCAATGAGCCACTGGTGAATTACACTAATGAGCTCACTAGCCCTTTAAATCTTAAAGCCCCCGCGCCCTATGGGATGGGGGCATGCCTGCTGAAGCAGAGAGGCAGAGGCGGGGGCAGGAGAAGCACCAGATGATTGACTGACTGGGGCTCGCATGCGGGTGCGTCCCATGATGCGAGTCCCAGCCCTGCCAGCAGCAGCAGGTAACAGGACCATGTGCTCACGGCCACCGTGTGTGGCCGGAGCGCATAACGTAACAATAATGATATATACTTGCCCATTATTGTAAATATCTGATCAACCAATCAACCAATGTCACTACTGCTCAATACCTCGTGAATCTGGATATGGTGATGAGGTGAGGTTATCTATCTTTAGAACAAACCCAAACAGTGAAAGTGTTTGTTTCAGGTGAAGCCCCTTTGGCAGTGATTCCAGCCTCCAGTCTTCTTGGTGACGAGGCCTCAAGGTTTACACACCTGGATTAGGGGATTTTTCAGCCATTCTTCTCTGCAGATTCTCTCGAGCTCTGTCAGGTTGGATTGGGACCATCAGTGGAAGCCGTTTTCAGGTCTCTCCAGAGATGTTCCATTGGATTCTGGCTCTGGCTGGACCACTCAAGGACATTCACAGAGTTGTCCCTAAGCTGCTCCAGTGTTGTCTTGCCCGTGTGCTTAGGGTCATTATTTTGTTGGAAGGTGAACCTTTAGTCCTGTCTTGGGTCCACAGCGCTCCGGATCAGGTTTTCATTAATTATATCTTTATACTTTGCCTATCCAGCTTTCACTCAACCCTGTCCAGTCTTCCGGTCCCAGCAGCTGAAAAACACTCCCACAGCAACCATGCTTTACTGTAGGGATGGTATTGGGCAGGTGATGGGCAGTGCCTGGTTTCCCCCTGACATGATGCTACCCCCACCATGATCACTGTAGGGATGGTATTGGGCAGGTGATGGGCAGTACCTGGTCCCCTCCAGACATGATGCTGCCCCCACCATGATCACTGTAGGGATGGTATTGGGCAGGTGATGAGCAGTGCCTGGTTTCCTCCAGACATGATGCCTCCCCCACCATGATCACTGTAGGGATGGTATTGGGCAGGTGATGGGCAGTACCTGGTCCCCTCCAGACATGATGCTGCCCCCACCATGCTTCACTGTAGGGATAGTATTGGGCAGGTGATGGGCAGTGCCTGGTTTCCTCCAGACATGATGCTGCCCCCACCATGATCACTGTAGGGATGGTATTGGGCAGATGTTGGGCAGTGCCTGGTTTCCTCCAGACATGATGCTGCCCCCACCATGATCACTGTAGGGATGGTATTGGGCAGATGTTGGGCAATTCCTGATTTCCTCCAGACATGATGCTGCCCCCATCATGATCACTGTAGGGATGGTATTGGGCAGGTGATGGGCAGTGCCTGGTTTCCTCCAGACATGATGCTGCCCCCACCATGATCCCTGTAGGGATGGTATTGGGCAGGTGATGGGCAGTGCCTGGTTTCCTCCAGACATAATGCTGCCTCCACCATGATCACTGTAGGGATGGTATTGGGCAGATGTTGGGCAGTGCCTGGTTTCCTCCAGACATAATGCTGCCCCCACCATGATCACTGTAGGGATGGTATTGGGCAGGTGATGGGCAGTGCCTGGTTTCCCCCAGACATGATGCTGCCCCCACCATGATCACTGTAGGGATGGTATTGGGCAGGTGATGGGCAGTGCCGGGTTTCCTCCAGACATGATGCTGCCCCCACCATGATCACTGTAGGAATGGTATTGGGCAGGTGATGGGCAGTGCCTGGTTTCCTCCAGACATGATGCTCCCCCCCACCATGATCACTGTAGGGATGGTATTGGGCAGGTGATGGGCCGTGCCTGGTTTCCTCCAGACATAATGCGGCCTCCACCATGATCACTGTAGGGATGGTATTGGGCAGATGTTGGGCAGTGCCTGGTTTCCTCCAGACATGATGCTGCCCCCACCATGATCACTGTAGGGAGGGTATTGGGCAGATGATTGGCAGTGCCTGGTTTCCTCCAGACATAATGCTGCCTCCACCATGATCACTGTAGGGATGGTATTGGGCAGGTGTTGGGCAGTGCCTGGTTTCCTCCAGACATGATGCTGCATCACCATGATCACTGTAGGGAGGGTATTGGGCAGGTGATGGGCCGTGCCTGGTTTCCTCCAGACATAATGCGGCCTCCACCATGATCACTGTAGGGATGGTATTGGGCAGATGTTGGTCAGTGCCTGGTTTCCTCCAGACATGATGCTGCCCCCACCATGATCACTGTAGGGAGGGTATTGGGCAGATGATTGGCAGTGCCTGGTTTCCTCCAGACATAATGCTGCCTCCACCATGATCACTGTAGGGATGGTATTGGGCAGGTGTTGGGCAGTGCCTGGTTTCCTCCAGACATGATGCTGCATCACCATGATCACTGTAGGGAGGGTATTGGGCAGGTGATGGGCAGTGCCTGGTTTCCTCCAGACATGATGCTGCCCCCACCATGATCACTGTAGAGATGGTATTGGGCAGGTGATGGGCAGTGCCTGGTTTCCTCCAGACATAATGCTGCCTCCACCATGATCACTGTAGGGATGTATTGGGCAGATGTTGGGCAGTGCCTGGTTTCCTCCAGACATGATGCTGCCCCCACCATGATCCCTGTAGGGATGGTATTGGGCAGGTGATGGGCAGTGCCTGGTTTCCTCCAGACATGATGCTGCCCCCACCATGATCACTGTAGGGATGGTATTGGGCAGGTGATGGGCAGTGCCTGGTTTCCTCCAGACAGGATGCTGCCCCCACCATGATCACTGTAGGGATGGTATTGGGCAGGTGATGGGCAGTGCCGGGTTTCCTCCAGACATGATGCTGCCCCCACCATGATCACTGTAGGAATGGTATTGGGCAGGTGATGGGCAGTGCCTGGTTTCCTCCAGACATGATGCTCCCCCCACCATGATCACTGTAGGGATAGTATTGGGCAGGTGATGGGCAGTGCCTGGTTTCCTCCAGACATGATGCTGCCCCCACCATGATCACTATAGGGATGGTATTGGGCAGGTGATGGGTAGTGCCTGGTTTCCCCCAGACATGATGCTGCCCCCACCATGATCACTATAGGGATGGTATTGTGCAGGTGATGGGCAGTGCTTGGTTTCCTCCAGACATGATGCTGCCCCACCATGATCACTGTAGGGAGGGTATTGGGCAGGTGATGGGCAGTGCCTGGTTTCCTCCAGACATGATGCTTAGAATTTAGGCCAAAAAGTAAAGTTTTGGTCCTTCAGATTCTTTTTTTTTTTGCAAACTTCAGGGGACTTTTGTGTATCTTTTACTGAGAAGTTTCCAAGTGGGTCCACTCAGCTCTTTAAAGAGTCCTGGTTGTTCCAAACTACTTCCATGTTTGAATTATGGAGGCCACTGTGCTTTTGGGAATTTTTACTGCAGCAGCATTGTCCAGTTCTCCAGTTCTCCATTCAATCCTGTCTGAGCTCTACAGGCGGTTCTTTCCACTTTTTTGGCTTGGTGTTTTCCCTTATACACATTGTCAGCTGTTAAAACCTTATATGCACAGAACTTTCGGAGATTTATCAAAACCTGTGCAGAGAAAAAGTTGCCCATAGCAACCAATCAGATCGCTTGTTTCATTTTTAACAAGGCCTCGGCAAAATGAAAGAGGCAATCTGATTGGGTGCTATGGGCAACTGGAAAACTCTTCCTCTGCACTGGTTTTGATAAATCTTCACAGACTGTGTCTTTCCCAATCCTGTCCAATCGACTGAATTTACCACAGGTGACTCCAATCAGAGATGATCAAGAGAAATGGGAGATTAAATGCAAATTTCATAGCAATGGGTCTGAATACTTATGTCCATTTCAAATGAAAGTTTTTCCTTTTTTTAATTTATTTTAAAAAATTCAAAAACTCTGACTTTTTCGCTATAGGATTTTGAGTGCAGAATGATGGGGGAAACTAGAATTTATTTCTTTACTTTAGCACAAGGCGTCAATATAACCAAAAAGTGAACGTCTCTGAAGAATGCATTGTATATTCCATGCTGTAGGCGGTGTATACATGTCTCCAGGTGGTGGCCCCCACATTCCTGGTTTGGTGTGGATTACGTAGGTGCAGCCCCAGGAATGTATAGCTGTCACCCATATGTTGACTTTCGCAGGACAGGCGGCTGCTCCCTCATCTTCACCTTTTCTCACTTAGCCAGTACTCGGGGCTATGTTCACTTCTACCTGAATGCTTACTCCTTGACTTGAGCTGTAAAGGTTAGAAGGTTAGTGCGTATTCGGAGGAGGCTTGTGTAGTGCGGGCTTTGGGTATGGAGATTTGATTTATCTCCTCCAGGCCCTGCACATCTCTGCTCTCATAGCTGAGATCACATTGTGATCATTAAGTAGAAAGATAGACCACACGGCACTCTGGAAACTTCATGCAACCTGCAGCTTTATTGCTGGAAGCGGGGTACACGAGGATGCACAACCAACAGACAGCGCAGTAGTTTCGCGTCATAATGACGCGAAACTACTGCGCTGTCTGTTGGTTGTGCATCCTCGTGTACCCCGCTCCCAGCAATAAAGCTGTAGGTTGCATGAAGTTTCCAGGGTGCCATGTGGTCTATCTTTCTACTTGATATCGTAACTGCTCTGTTTGACACGAGCACCGGATAGTCTGCTGTATGCCCGCTTACCGTTGAAAAGGATCCAGCCCTCAAGTGACGTGATCCCGCAGGTGGAGTGGTGCTGACTATTTCCCCAACTCACATTGTGGTCATTGTTTGTAGTGATCTCCATTCCACCACTTGGCATCCATTGCACTCATGTAGAGGCATCAGGGGTGTAATACCAGACATGTCCATCGTACAACTGATTGTACTAGTGCAAATGTCCCTGATACCTGCAGACCATTAATATATATATATATATATATATATATATATATATATATATGTGTGTGTGTGCCTGCCTCTCACCTTTCCTACGCTGGGGCCTCTTCATCGTTCTCTCTGCTATCCTGAATGGTGCAGGACCTGCTGTGCAATGATGTCAGTTCATCGCGTGGCAGGTCCTGCACCACTGACCTCAAGAAGAAAGGTCCTTCACCACTTACAGAGTGAAGGATATAGGAAGTAGAGGGAAGATGAGTCGGATTTTTATTATTTTCTTTTGGATGGGACTTATTGGGGGCTTCTACCTAATGTGAGGTTCTCTTCCTACCTGACTGCCTAACTACTGGCAGCTTCTACCTTACACGAGAGGGTACCCTACCTATTTACCTACTGTGGGCTTTAACCTAATAGGGGATTTCCTAATTACCTTTCTTCTAAGGGGTATACGTTACGGGGTGATTCCTTGCCTACTTACTGGGGGCTTCTGGGGGTATTATCTAGCTGCTGGGGGCTTCTACCTAATGGGGGATGGAGTTACGTACCTATTTTTTTTTTGCCGGGGGTGGAGGGGTTATTCCCTACCTACTGGTGGGCCTCTATATAATAGGGAGGATTTCCAACCTACATGGGGCTTCAATATAATACGTGGGATTCCCTACCTATCTACTGGGGGCTTCTATCTATTTTCGAGGGGTTCCCTACCTATTTACTGGGGGCATATCTTAGTTATTAGTGCCAGTGAGAGCCTCCTGTTCGACTATTGCTGAGCGTTTGGAACAAACTGTTCCGAACGCTGGAGCCGCCGCCGGGAGCTTGTGACGTCACAGCCCCGCCCCCTCATGACATCACGCCCCACCCTTTCAATGCAAGTCTGTGGGAAGGGGTGTGACGGCCATCACGCCCCTTCCGATAGACTTGCATTGAGGGGGCGGGGCATGACGATATGACGTCACGAGCTCCCGGCTCCAGCGTTCGGAACAGTTTGTTCCATACGCTGAGCAGTGGAGTACCCCTTTAAGACTTCACAAATTCTACAGTCACTTTTGCTGCCACATGACAGTAAAAAAATATATATATTGGAATCGGTAAGTTCTTGTACCTAGTATGGGGACATCCCTAAATTTTATTAACTTTTTATATGTCTATTATGCAGATTATGCATAATCGGCCCTATATGTCAACCCTATTCTAAGCCCGGAGAACCGGAGTCTTTGTGTCAGACTTCCATACACAATCTTGCATTCTTATACGATTGCGTTGCAAAATAAGTTGGAGTTTAACAAGATTTGTAGGATAGTTACTTGTGCGCACATACAGATATGTGAAAAGCGCTGTGTGTTTTTTGGTCATTAGAACACCGGATAGCTGATAAGAGGGCAGCGGCTGATTTAGGAAGAGCTGCGCCTGTTTGTTCTCAGATTAATATTCCTTCCCCTTATGTAAATTCTTCCCCTGCCTCCTAGAAAGTCCCTGGATAATGTCATTGAGCTGCGCGGTTCAGCTGTGAGGTTGAATCACTTGTTTCGTGTTCCACACGGGAGCAGGTTCAGCGCTGGGTGATGTGTAAGTTCACATAGAGGTGAAGACGGAGGCTCGGCCTGACTCAGCGCTAACTGTGTGACATGTGCTGCCAGATATTTACACACATCCTCCGCCCTGTACCCCGCCACAGGTGCTGTCACTGCTCACCGCAGCTAGGATCCACACTGCTTAGGCTGCGTTCACACTATGAGCATTCATCCGTTATTAAATGTCTGTGTTCTGTGTAATAACGGATGAAATAACGGGTGAAATAACGTTATCCCTCATGTATGGCCGAACACCTCTGCCTACAGACTACTACTACTCCCATCATGGAACAGACTTGTTTCCATGATGGGAGTAGTAATTCCCGGGCTGCGGGATTCTGCCGATGGCTGGGGAGACTACATTAGTGTTATATATAGCGCGGCAGGGGGGGGGGCAGATATATAGCCTATATATCTAGCCCCCCAGCAGCACATTAGATATGACCCTCGCCGGCGCATTAATATATACCCCCGCCAGTGCATTAATGAATATATACCCGCCGCCCGCGCATTAAATATATACCCCCGCCAGCGTATTAATGAATATATACCCGCCGCCCGCGCATTAAATATATACCCCGCCAGCGCATTAATGAATATATACCCGCCGCCCGCGCATTAAATATATACCCCCGCCAGCGCATTAATGAATATATACCCGCCGCCCGCGCATTAAATATATACCCCCCGCCAGCGCATTAAATATATACCCCCCGCAGTGCATTAATGACTATGTACCCCTGCAGCGCAGGTATAATGTAGCCTCGCAGCGCTTCTATATACCTATGCCACTGCAGCGCTATATGTGAAAAGTATTCTAGCAGCAGCATCGGCCGCCCGATGCTGCTGATAGAAATACTTTTCATACATAGCGCAGTGCCGGCATATGTATATAGAAGCCCTGTGGGGGGCAGATAACACTATATGTCTGCCCCCCCCCCCCCCCCCCCAGTTTTTCTGTATACAGATACCCCTGCAGGCTATGAATGAAAAGTATTTCTATTTCAGCGCATAGTGTCAGGAGACGGCTGCCGGCACTATGTGCTGGTAATAGAAATACTTTTCATTCATAGCGCTACAGGGATATATGTATATAGAAGCAGTGTGTGTGTGTGGGGGGGGGGAGGGTCAGATAACGCTATTTGTCTGCCCCCCCAGTGCTTCTATATGCATATATCCCTGTAGCGCTATGAATGAAAAGTATTTCTATTACCAGCACATAGTGCCGGCAGCCGTCTCCTGACACCATGCGCTGAAATAGAAATACTTTTCATTCATAGCCTGCAGGGGTATCTGTATACAGAAAAACTGGGGGGGGGGCAGACATATAGCGTTATCTGCCCCCCACAGGGCTTCTATATACATATGCCGGCACTGCGCTATGTATGAAAAGTATTTCTATCAGCAGCATCGGGTGGCCGATGCTGCTGCTAGAATACTTTTCACATATAGCGCTGCAGTGGCATAGGTATATAGAAGCGCTGCGAGGCTACATTATACGGGGGTATATATTTAATGCGCAGGCGGGGGTATATATTCATTAATGCGCTGCGGGGGTATATATTTAATGCGCTGCTGGGGGGCTAGATATATAGGCTATATGTCTGCCCCCTACACCGCTATATATCTTGACCCCACAGCGCTTTTAATATACATATGGCCCCTGCTAGTCACAATGTTCATTTTTAAATCTCCTGCTGAGAGCCCTGATTGGCTCCTCTGTACCGGCCATTCAGGGGTCCCCGCAGGGAATAAAAAAATGAAAGTTAAAACACACTATACATCGCAGGGTTGCGGACCATGCCGCCCGCTCCCCTGCTTAATAACTAAAGATCGCATCGGGTCTCAGAAGTGAAACCCGGTGCGATCAATCCCGCAGCCCCTGCACTACAACCCCCATCATGGAACAGACTGTTCCATGATGGGGGCTGTGATACAAACAATAATGTAGCCTCCCCAGCTGTCTGCAGACTCCCGCAGCCAGGAACTACTACTCTCATCATGGAAACAAGTCTGTTCCAAGATGGGAGTAGTAGTAGTCCCTCAGCACTGCAGGAGTCTGCTGATGTCACCTCTTCTGAACATGCTCAGTAATAATAACGTCCGTTATAATAATGGGCATTAACGGGTGTATTTACTAACGTCAGTAGGCCATAGACTTCAATGTTAAAAATAACGTCCGTTAATTTATCCGTTTCTTGTGACGGAAAAAAAATTTGTGCATGTGCCGTTATTTCTTCCGTCACAACAGTCGTCCATTATTCACGAAGGACTATAACGGATCATAACGGATAATCAAAAAATCCCATGGACTTTAATGGGATTTTGTAACAGACATTTAACATCCGTTATTAAGACTTTTCTAATTGACATTTATTACCGGATCTTTTAACGGATGAATTTTATAGTGTGAAAGCAGCCTTATATCTATTACTAGTGGCTAGACGATATTGTGCAGGCTCCTGGGGGATGTCCATAGACTGATCTGTATTGTGTACGGTCCTGAGAGATGTATATAGACTAGTCTGTAGTGTGCGGGGTCCTGTGAGATGTATATAGACTAGTCTGTAGTGTACGGGGTCCTGTGAGATGTATATAGACTAGTCTGTAGTGTACGGGGTCCTGTGAGATGTATATAGACTAGTCTGTAGTGTACGGGGCCCTGTGTGATGTATATAGACTAGTCTGTGGTGTACGGGGTCCTGTGAGATGTATATAGACTAGTCTGTAGTGTACGGGGTCCTGTGAGATGTATATAGACTAGTCTGTAGTGTACGGGGTCCTGTGAGATGTATATAGACTAGTCTGTAGTATACGGGGTCCTGTGAGATGTATATAGACTAGTCTGTAGTGTACGGGGTCCTGTGAGATGTATATAGACTAGTCTGTAGTATACGGGGTCCTGTGAGGTGTATATAGACTAGTCTGTAGTGTACGGGGTCCTGTGAGATGTATATAGACTAGTCTGTAGTGTACAGGGTCCTGTGAGATGTATATAGACTAGTCTGTAGTATACAGGGTCCTGTGAGATGTATATAGACTAGTCTGTAGTGTACGGGGTCCTGTGAGATGTATATAGACTATAGTCTGTAGTGTAAGGGGTCCTGTGAGATGTATATAGACTATAGTCTGTAGTGTACGGGGTCCTGTGAGATGTATATAGACTAGTCTAGTGTACAGGGTCCTGTGAGATGTATATAGACTAGTCTGTAGTGTACGGGGTCCTGTGAGATGTATATAGACTAGTCTGTAGTGTACAGGGTCCTGTGAGATGTATATAGACTAGTCTGTAGTGTACGGGGTCCTGTGAGATGTATATAGACTAGTCTGTAGTGTACAGGGTCCTGTGAGATGTATATAGACTAGTCTGTAGTGTACAGGGTCCTGTGAGATGTATATAGACTAGTCTGTAGTATACGGGGTCCTGTGAGATGTATATAGACTAGTCTGTAGTGTACGGGGTCCTGTGAGATGTATATAGACTAGTCTGTAGTGTACGGGGTCCTGTGAGATGTATATAGACTAGTCTGTAGTGTACGGGGTCCTGTGAGATGTATATAGACTAGTCTGTAGTGTACGGGGTCCTGTGAGATGTATATAGACTAGTCTGTAGTGTACAGGGTCCTGTGAGATGTATATAGACTATAGTCTGTAGTGTACGGGGTCCTGTGAGATGTATATAGACTATAGTCTGTAGTGTACGGGGTCCTGTGAGATGTATATAGACTAGTCTAGTGTACAGGGTCCTGTGAGATGTATATAGACTAGTCTGTAGTGTACGGGGTCCTGTGAGATGTATATAGACTAGTCTGTAGTATACGGGGTCCTGTGAGATGTATATAGACTAGTCTGTAGTGTACGGGGTCCTGTGAGATGTATATAGACTAGTCTGTAGTGTACAGGGTCCTGTGAGATGTATATAGACTAGTCTGTAGTGTACAGGGTCCTGTGAGATGTATATAGACTAGTCTGTAGTATACGGGGTCCTGTGAGATTTATATAGACTAGTCTGTAGTGTACGGGTCCTGTGAGATGTATATAGACTAGTCTGTAGTGTACAGGGTCCTGTGAGATGTATATAGACTAGTCTGTAGTGTACAGGGTCCTGTGAGATGTATATAGACTAGTCTGTAGTATACGGGGTCCTGTGAGATGTATATAGACTAGTCTGTAGTGTACAGGGTCCTGTGAGATGTATATAGACTAGTCTGTAGTGTACGGGGTCCTGTGAGATGTATATAGACTAGTCTGTAGTGTACAGGGTCCTGTGAGATGTATATAGACTAGTCTGTAGTGTACAGGGTCCTGTGAGATGTATATAGACTAGTCTGTAGTATACGGGGTCCTGTGAGATGTATATAGACTAGTCTGTAGTGTACAGGGTCCTGTGAGATGTATATAGACTAGTCTGTAGTGTACAGGGTCCTGTGAGATGTATATAGACTAGTCTGTAGTATACGGGGTCCTGTGAGATGTATATAGACTAGTCTGTAGTATACGGGGTCCTGTGAGATGTATATAGACTAGTCTGTAGTGTACGGGGTCCTGTGAGATGTATATAGACTAGTCTGTAGTGTACGGGGTCCTGTGAGATGTATATAGACTAGTCTGTAGTGTACGGGGTCCTGTGAGATGTATATAGACTAGTCTGTAGTGTACGGGGTCCTGTGAGATGTATATAGACTAGTCTGTAGTGTACGGGGTCCTGTCAGATGTATATAGACTAGTCTGTAGTGTACGGGGTCCTGTGAGATGTATATAGACTAGTCTGTAGTGTACGGGGTCCTGTGAGATGTATATAGACTAGTCTGTAGTGTACGGGGTCCTGTGAGATGTATATAGACTAGTCTGTAGTGTACGGGGTCCTGTGAGATGTATATAGACTAGTCTGTAGTGTACGGGGTCCTGTGAGATGTATATAGACTAGTCTGTAGTGTACGGGGTCCTGTGAGATGTATATAGACTAGTCTGTAGTGTACGGGGTCCTGTGAGATGTATATAGACTAGTCTGTAGTGTACGGGGTCCTGTGAGGTGTATATAGACTAGTCTGTAGTGTACGGGGTCCTGTGAGATGTATATAGACTAGTCTGTAGTGTACGGGGTCCTGTGAGATGTATATAGACTAGTCTGTAGTGTACGGGGTCCTGTGAGATGTATATAGACTAGTCTGTAGTGTACGGGGTCCTGTGAGATGTATATAGACTAGTCTGTAGTGTACGGGGTCCTGTGAGATGTATATAGACTAGTCTGTAGTGTACGGGGTCCTGTGAGATGTATATAGACTAGTCTGTAGTGTACAGGGTCCTGACTCCTGTTAATCTAAGGCATCTCCTATGACTGTGTCGTCTTCAGTTGTTTTATAACTACAACCCCCAGTATTCCCTGCCGGCAGTTGTCTATCCAATCTTGGAATTGTAGTTTCACAGCTAAAGCCCCATGTTGAAGACCACCGCCATGAGGTCAGGATAGGTTTGCTCCTTCCATTTAGCAGTCACAGAAAGCTGAGTGTCGCCCCCAAGTTGACTTTTTGCCCTTCGCCACCATATGTTATTACGGTAGCGCACACCGTTCCTTTTTGTTGTTACGTTGGATCTAACCTCGTCACCGCCAGCGACCTTCAGAGCCCTTGAGGAGGTGTTTGAGCTCCCATCCATCATCCGGACGGCTCTGGCTTTTCGGCATTTTGCGGGTGACTGACAGCCAGTCACATCCACCCATCCAGGGCTGCTATGTTAATCCTCTACTCAAATAGGATTTGGGTAAATACATTTTTCTCTGTGTGTGTGTCCCGTCACGTTTGATGTATGGGCCCGAGTCGTGGTGGAGACGGCAGGCTTGAAAGAATTAATAGTATTTGCATATTTAGTTATGGAATGTTCCCCAGAAGGTACAGACTGAAATTCTCCAGCTCCCGTGACACTTTACATGCCTGTGCACTTGGGGTTTATGATGTTTTTTTTTACTGTTTTAATACTTGGAAGGTGAAAAGTTTAAGTGGATTATTCAGAGGAGTCTTCCACGCGGGAGTTATTGTCATTACCGAGAACGCACTGGATTCTTCGCTCCTAGGCTTCTTATTGGAGACATACCAAAGAGGGTCCACCATGTTACCCGTCCATGACCCCGGGCTTCATTATGCAGAACCTCATACGGCATGAACTTTATTAAAGGGATCCTGTCATGTTGAGTTTGTTATCTGATCCTGTTGTAGAGCCAGAGGAGCCAAGCAGATTTATGACTTTGTGAGGAAAGGTTCAGTAGTAATGGTTAAAGGGGTACTCCACTGCCCCAGTGTTCAGAACATTTGGTTCCAAAAGCCCATTTAGTTCCGCCACGCCCCCTCAATGCAAGTCTATGGGAGGGGGCGTACGCCCCCTCCCATAGACTTGCATTGAGGTGGCGTGGTCGTGACATCACGACCACGCACCGAGCTTTGGGAACTAAATGTTCTGAAAGCTCGGGCAGTGGAGTACCCCTTTAAAGTCCCTGCACCTCTGGACCGAGGAGGACTACCCCAAACATAGGGGGTGTTGTGTAGGCGTAGGGGCAGGTACTGGTGGGTACAATGATTACTGAGTTATGTTGTGACATAAGAGCAGGTATAGACTGTAGTGATGGGATCTGGGTATAGAGTTGGGGTAACGATAATGTCCATGAGACGCTGTGATGTGAATATAGGGGAGCAGGTACTGTTTGTAGTAATAAGAGGGTTGTTTCCTATATTATAAACAGTATCTGCCACATAACGTGGGATCACATGTACAATCGTCATAGACATTAGTTTCTCCTTTATCCCTATACCAAGTAGGGTCATCCTATATCCTTATAACATTGTCACCCATCATCGTGTACATACCCTGCAACCCTAATTCTTTATTACATAGTAACACCCTGATCCTTCCAGTACATATAGCTTCTGTTCCCCTATATCTACACAACATAGTCACCCATACCTGCCCCTTAATCTTATAACACTTAGAATGACCCTGATCCTTCCAGTACATATAGCTTCTGTTCCCCTATATCTACACAACATAGGGTCACCCATACCTGCCCCCTAATCTTATAACACTTAGGATGACCCTGATCCTTCCAGTACATATAGCTTCTGTTCCCCTATATCTACACAACATAGGGTCACCCATACCTGCCCCCTAATCTTATAACACTTAGGATGACCCTGATCCTTCCAGTACATATAGCTTCTGTTCCCCTATATCTACACAACATAGGGTCACCCATACCTGCCCCCTAATCTTATAACACTTAGGATGACCTTGATCCTTCTAGTACACACAGCTTCTGTTCCCCTTGATCTACACAACATAGTCATCCATACCTGCCCCCTAATCTTATAACACTTAGGATGACCTTGATCCTTCTAGTACACACAGCTTCTGTTCCCCTATATCTACACAACATAGTCATCCATACCTGCCCCCTAATCTTATAGCACTTAGGATGACCCTGATCCTTCCAGTACATATAGCTTCTGTTCCCCTATATCTACACAACATAGGGTCACCCATACCTGCCCCCTAATCTTATAACACTTAGGATGACCCTGATCCTTCCAGTACATATAGCTTCTGTTCCCCTTGATCTACACAACATTGTCATCCATACCTACCCTCTAATCTTATAACACTTAGGATGATCCTGATCATTCCAGTACACACAGCTTCTGTTCCCCTATATCTACACAACATAGTCATCCATACCTACTCCCTAATCTTATAACACTTAGGGTGACCCTGATCCTTCCAGTACACACAGCTTCTGTTCCCCTATATTTACACAACATAGTCACCCATACCTGCCCCCTAATCTTATAACACATATAGGGACCCTGATCCTTCCAGTACACACAGTATCTGCTCCCCATTCCCACATACCATACGGTTGCCCATCTGGACATTACCTGCAATCCTAATCCTATGCTGTATAGGCTGACCCTGATCCCACCAGTGCAGACAGTATGTGCTCCCCTAACCATATACCACAGTCACCCTGATCCTATCAATACATACAGGATGTGCTCCCCTGTACCCACATACTATTGTACAGGACCTGTGCCACATTGGGTCACCCTGATCCCACCAGTACATACAGTATGTGCTTCCTATTACCCACACAACATAATACCTGCTCCTTTAACCCTTTAAAGGGGTACTCCACTGGTCAGCGCTCGGAACTAAGTGTTCCGAAAGCTGTTTTTGCACTGCGGGGTCGGCCACGCCTCCTTGTCACGTCACGGCCACGCCCCCTCAATGCAAGTCTATGGGAGGGGGCGTCACGCCCCCTCCCATAGACTTGCATTGAGGGGGCGTGGCCGTGACATCACGAGGGAGCGTGGCCGATCCCGTAGTGCGAAAACTGCGTTCGGAACATTTAGTTCCGAGCGCTGACCAGTGGAGTACCCCTTTAACACATAGGGTCATTCTGATTCCACAAACAGTTTCTGCTCTTCTGTAGCCACATTACGTTGGGTCACCCATCATCATGGACGTTACTTGCTCAAATAACGCTATACCCCATAGGGAAACCCATGTACCATCATTGTGGACATCACCTGCACCCAAATCACACCTGTCCTTTACAGAGGATTGTCCATGAATAGAAAGGCAGAGGTGATTCCTTCATAAAACAGCACCACACCTGTCTTCAGGTAGTTTGTGGTATTACAGCTCAGTTCCCCCTTTAGGACTCAGCCCATTTTTATCTTAAGGACCAGGCCAATATAATTTTAGCATTTTCGTTTTTTCCTCCTCGTCTTCTAAAAATCGAACTCTTTTATATTTTCATCCACAGGCTAGTATGAGGGCTTGTTTTTTGCGTGACCAGTTGTCCGTTGTAATGCCATCACTCACTTTATCATAAAATGTATGGGGCAACCCAAAAAATACTGTTTGTGTGGGGAAAATAAAAAGAAAACAGCAATTTTGCAAATTTTGGAAGGTTTCGTTTTCACGCCGTACAATTTACGGTAAAAATGACGTGTTCTTTATTCTGTGGATCAATACAATTAAAATTATACCCATGATTATACACTTTTCTATTATTGTTGCGCTTAAAAAAAAATCGCAAACTTTTTAACCAAATTAGTATGTTTAAAATCCTTCTATTTTGACGACCTATAACTTTTAAATTTTTCCCTATAAGCTGCGTTATGAGGGCTCTTTTTTTGCGCCATTATCTGTACTTTTTATTGATATCACATCTGTGTTTATAAAACTTTTTATGAAAAAAATTTTTTATGTAAAATGTGACAAAAAAGTAGCAATTTTGCACTTTTTTTTTTTTTATGTTCATGCCGTTCACCGAACAGGATCAATAACATTATATTTTAATAGTTCGGACATTTACGCACACGGCGATGCCAAATATGTGTATTAATAATTTTTTTACACTTTATGAGGGTAAAATGGGAAAAAAATTTAATTTTACAAATTTATTAGGGGAGGGGATTTTTCACGTTTTTTTTTATTTTTTTACTTTTTTTGCTTTCATTTTTACACTTTTTATGTCTCCATAGGGGACTATTTATAGCAATCCTTTGATTTCTAATACTGTTCAGTGCTATGTATAGGACATAGCACTGATCAGTGTTATAAGTGATCTTCTGCTCTGGTCTGCTCGATATCAGACCAGAGCAGAAGACCCCAGGAGACAGCCGGAGGCAGGTGAGGGGACCTCCGGCCGCCATGCTGGATGATTGGATCGCCGCGGCAGCTTCGTGCTATCCGATCATCCATTCAAAGTACCGCACTGCCGCAGATGCCGTAATCTGTATTGATCACGGCATCTGAGGGGTTAATGGCAGACATCCGCGCGATCGCGGATGTCCGCCATTACCAGCGGGTCCCTGGCTGCTGATAGCAGCTGGGACCTGCCGCGCATGACGCGAGCACCGGTACGTTGCTTGCAGTCATGGCGGCGCGTAAATGTACGTCATGGTACCACGGCACCATGACGTACATTTACTTCCATTGTCGTTAAGGGGTTAAGTGAATGGAGCCAAGTTGTAATACCACACACAACCTGAGCACAGGGATGGCGCTGCTGGGCTTACCTTTGTATTACGTATAAACCTGGGGCCGATACTGTTTCTGGTGATGGGTACATGGACGACCCAAGCATAACTGAGCAAGCACTGTCCTTGGTGATGGCGTATCTGTATTTTTTAGGGAAGCAAACACTATCTGCGGTAATGCTACAGGGATGTACCTGTACAATATGAGGATAGGGTAGTGCATAGCTCTTTAGTGATGCTTCAATGGTTAAAGGGGTATTCCAGGAAAAAATTAACAGATTTGTAAATTACTTCTATTAAAAAAAAGCTTAATCCTTTCAGTACTTATGAGCTGCTGAAGTTGAGTTGTTCTTTTCTGTCTAAGTGCTCTCTGATGACACGTGTCTCGGGAACAGTCCAGAGTAGAAGCAAATCGACATAGTAAACCTCTTCTACTCTGCGCAGTTCCCGAGACAAGCAGAGATGTCAGCAGAGAGCACTCTTGCCAGACAGAAAACAACAACTCAACCTCAGCAGCTGATAATTATTGGAAGGATTAAGATTTTTTAATAGAAGTAATTTACAAATCTGCTTAACTTTCTGGAGCCAGTTGATATATATTAAAAAAAATGTTTTTCCTGGAATACCCCTTTAATCCTGCATTACATAGGTATGTGGTAGCAGGTACTGTCTATTAGGGATCGACCGATATCGTTTTTTTAGGACCGATACCGATAATCGGTTCCCGGGGTCCACTCTTCATCTGGCTCCGGTGGCGTCCTCCTGAACTTTCACTGTGCGCACTGACGGTGACATCACTGCGCACAGCGTAACGCAGGACGCAGCAGGAGCAAGAAGAAGCGTGGGCTCCGGGAACAGGTAATTATAAAACCGAGGATGGGGGAGGCAATGGGGCCGGGGCGGTGCGGTGGGGGGTGCGATGTGGCGGGGGGGGGGGGCTATCGCGGTGCGGGGGGCGGGGCATTATCGGCAAGGTAATTGCCGATACCGATAATGCCCAAAATCGTGATTATCGGCCGATAATATCGGCCATACCGATAATCGGTCGATCCCTACTGTCTATGGCAGTGGTCTTCAACCTGCGGACCTCCGCATGTTGCAAAACTACAACTCCCAGTATGCCCGGACAGCCGTTGGCTGTCCGGGCATGCTGGGAGTTGTAGTTTTGCAACAGCTGGAGGTCTGCAGGTTGGAGACCACTGGTCTATGGGTATAGTAGTAGACTCTGGAGAAGCAGGTTCTCTCTGTTGGATATAATTAGAGATGAGTGAACTTACAGTAAATTCGATTCGTCACAAACTTCTCGGCTCGGCAGTTGATGACTTATCCTACATAAATTAGGAAAGAACCTCCTAGGACTGTATCCACCTTTTCCAGCCCACCGGAGCACCTGAAAGCTGAACTAATTTATGCAGGATAAGTCATCAACTGCCGAGCCGAGAAGTTTGTGACGAATCAAATTTACTGTAAGTTCGCTCATCTCTAGATATAATAATGGTATTGTCCAGTGAGAGACACCGTAGTGGATTTACATTAGGTTCATGTCGTCCTGTATTCACATTATTTCCTTTTTTTTTTCTCCCTCTACAGTTATTGGATCTTTTCATTAAATGGGACTGGTCAACATACCTGGCAGATTACGGGCAACCCAACTGTAAATACCTGCGTGTCAACCCCACCACTGCCCTCACTTTACTGGAGAAGTAAGTTGTGTCCGGAGATCTTGCTCAATAAAGTCATTGTAAGGAGCTGCGGCCATGACATGGGGCTGCTGAGCACGTTATCTGAGGAGAACAGTCCTGTGTCAGCTCCGGTAATCTGGTTACTACACGAATCACTGACACCCTGCTGAGTAAGAACAACCAGCCCTGGTCCCAGAAGAAAGCGGACAGGACCAGGTCAGATTCATCTGGTCTCTTCTGGTACATATTGTCCTATATGTGCTCATAATAAGTCAGTGGGTGGAGGAACATCCCCTCAGGCAGATTCTATACATCACCTTCCTGTGTCATATGATAGAAAGGTCTGGTTGTTCCACCTGACGTGGCCGGGACACTACACACCTGTCATCTCTCTGCAGATTCCCATTAATGTTATTGTGAATGATCAGGGTTCATCCTTCATGTCTCTATCATTGTTATATACAGTCCATGAGACCTGGTTGGGACCTGTAGCTTCTCTGTACATCTCTGTAGCTTTAGTCATCTTACACCTTACTACTGTTTTTGTTCCTCTCTTCTTTTTCTTTTTACCTAATGTTATTCCTCGCCTAATTTCTATTTTCTGTTTTTCCTCCCTTTTCTGCCCATAACATTACATAACCCTATCTCCCCTAACCATCACTTTATTCCTCCATTCCTCCCTTACTTTCCTCCCCTACTATCACTTTATTCCTACATTCCTCCCCTACTATCACTTTATTCCTACATTCCTCCCTTACCTTCCCTCCCCTACTATCACTTTATTCCTACATTCCTCCCCTACTATCACTTTATTCCTACATTCCTCCCTTACCTTCCCTCCCCTACTATCACTTTATTCCTCCCTTAACCCATCACATTATTCCTCTTACCTCACTTTCTTTATTCATCCATTACCTTCCCATTACCTTCTCTTCCCTCCACCTTCTCTTTATTCCTCTTTTCCCTTCCATCACCCTTTCTCCATCATTACCCCCCCCCTACTATAAGTTTATTCCTCCCTTTACCCCATCACTTGATTGCTTAGATTCCCTTTCTTTCACCAACCACTACTTTATTTCTATTACCTTTCCTTCTCCACAATGACTTTATTGCTTACGGTTCCTTCCCCTCCATCACTTTATTCCTCTCTCCTTACCCTGCCGTCACGTTTCTCCTCTTTCCTTATTCCTACCTTTACTTTCTTCCTCTTACCCCTCCCATTACTTTCTTCCTCTTTCCTTACCTCTCCCATCACTTTATTCTTCCATTACCTTTCCTTCCCCACCATCACTTTATTCCCCTTTTCCCTTCCATCACCTTTTCTCAATCATTATCCCCCCCACGCACACTTTAAGTTTATTCCTCCCTTTACCCCATCACTTTATTCCACTTAGTTTCCCTTTCTTTCACCAACCACTACTTAATTCCTATTACCTTTCCTTCTCCACAATGACCTTGTTGCTTACTCTTCCTTCCACACCGTCACTTTCTTTGTCTTTCCTTACCTCCACCATCACTTCCTTCCTCTTTCATTACCCCTGCCATCACTTCCTTCCTCTTACCTTACCCCTGCCATCACTTCCTTCCTCTTACCTTACCCCTGCTATCACTTCCTTCCTCTTTCCTTACCCCTGCCATCACTTCCTTCCTCTTTCCTTATCCCTGCCATCACTTCCTTACCCCTGCCATCACTTCCTTACCCCTGCCATCACTTCCTTCCTCTTTCCTTACCCCTGCCATCACTTCCTTCCTCTTTCCTTACCCCTGCCATCACTTCCTTCCTCTTACCTTACCCCTGCCATCACTTCCTTCCTCTTACCTTACCCCTGCCATCACTTCCTTCCCCTTTCCTTACCCCTGCCATCACTTCCTTCCTCTCTCCTTACCCCTGCCATCACTTCCTTCCTCTTTCCTTACCCCTGCCATCACTTTCATTCTCTTACCCCTGCCGTCACTTTCATTCTCTTACCCCTGCCATCACTTTCATTCTCTTACCCCTGCCATCACTTCCTTCCTCTTACCTTACCCCTGCCTTCACATCCTTCCTCTTTCCTTACCCCTGCCATCACTTCCTTACTCTTACCTTACCCCTGCCTTCACATCCTTCCTCTTTCCTTACCCCTGCCATCACTTCCTTCCTCTTACCTTTTCATAACTGCTTCCTTCTTTATAACGTAGCACCCCTTTTCATCTTCCCTTCCCCCTCCATAGGTTTACCGCTCACATCCCTTCCTTATCAGTAATTTTACCTACCTTCTCTTTTTCTTACCGCCCCTTTGTATATAGCTATTTCTAGTTTTAATGATCTTTCTATTACAGTATACACTTTTCTGTTGTGCTTTTATAGCTGCACACAGACACGTTTTTACAGCATTGCACTTTACGGCATGTACTCATTGTTTGTGGGAGGGATCTAGACTTTCTTCTGAACCTCTGATCACACGCATCACATTTACTTTTGGTTTCATGTTTTTCCCCTCCATGGTGATTTCCTCCTTGTCTGGTAAAGGATACACCGCCTGTAAGTATATACTTACTGTAGTCTACAAGCCTGAATCCTGTGTAGTGCTCATCCTTTACTAAACCTTTAAACTCTTGTTTTCCTTATGTTTCCTTGTTACTGACTTGATTTGTGAGATCGGGTGACCTGTATGTGCTGTGTAACTACAAGGCTCAGCATGACCCGCCAGTCATAGGGAAGGGGGATATTGAGAAGAACTAAAAGCCAAGGCAGACATGAGAAGTGCAGAGAAGGGCTGGTACCCGAAAACAATAAAATACTTAAAATAGATTTCAGGTCTATCTGGCCCTCCCTGCTTCCTCATACATGCATGCTCAGTTTGGCCAAATGTGCATGTGTTAGTCTGGCAATTCCTTATTCCACTAGAGAACCAGAGGATCGGAGACTGAAGTTCATCATCCCCGATCCCTTTTCCCCCACCATCTTCTCTTGGGAAAGAGTTGCTATAACCTCCTTAAGAAAGTCAGATGGTCCCTCAGCAAATTGCTGGGTTCGGCACTTTTAGTCAAAACTTGATCTATTACATTAGATTTTTAGCCGCATCATCCGACAATCTAACATGTTTTAGGTCTTTAGCCAATGTTCATTCAGCATATGCCTCGCAGATAGAATTGGGCTTGTTGAATTAGAAAATACCTAGCTGCTTTATTTAAGAAACAGCGCCACTTTTGTCCTCAGTTTGTATGTGGTATTGCAGCTCAGTTCCACTGAAGCTAATCGAATCTGTAATCAAAATCCCAGCACTCACCAAATTGGATGCAATCTTGGTGTTTATTTACATTACGCGAAGGTATGCAGACGGGTTTCTATCAGAGCCTTCCTCAGCTGTCAAACAATGACGTCCGACACCGGTCATAGAAACAAGAGTGAAAAACAGTGTATACTGTGAAGTATATAACACAATCTATAGGAAATAAAGGTAAAGTGTAAGATCAAGGTGCTGTGGTGCCGGAAAACACTTATAGTAGCGAGATTGCTGTAGGCACTGTGTAGTCCGTCAGAGCACAGTCTATGTCCAATCCAGGACCATCTTTATGTAAGAGAGAGGTCATAGCCAGAGGAACTATATGGCTCTGCGGAGCTGTGAAGCCCATGTGCAGATGCACCGAAAAGAAAGGGTAGATCGTTCATAGTGTAAACCTATATGCTAGTAAAAGTCGTAACATCTGTAAGGGAAAGAAGGAACATATAGAGCAGTGGTCTTCAACCTGCGGACCTCCAGATGTTGCAAAACTACAACTCCCAGCATGCCCGGACAGCCGTGAAATCGCGGCGTCCCGAACAGCTTACAGGACACCGGGAGGGACCTTACCTTTCTCCTTGGTGTCTGCTCCGTGCCGGGATCCCCTGCGCTCAACTTCGACGTCATCACGTCGTCGCGCACGCCGTCATCCAATAGGAGCGACGTGATGACGGCGACGAAGAGCGTGGATCCCGGGGAAGAAGACGTCTGGAGCATCAGGGACACCACGGGGACGCGGCGACAGCGATGGAGCGACATCCAGGGCAGCGGTGACGCATCCGGAGCGGCAGGGACACATGAGTATTACCTCCTATACCAGTGGTCTTCAACCTGCGGACCTCCAGATGTTGCAAAACTACAACTCCCAGCATGCCCGGACAGCCGTTGGCTGTCCGGGCATGCTGGGAGTTGTAGTTTTGCAACATCTGGAGGTCCGCAGGTTGAAGACCACTAATATAGAGAAATGGGAAGTGCTGGCGTACTCTTATCTGTACGTCCGAGCACCTTTATAAAATACTACAAATAAACAAATATAAAAGAATATAGATGTGCTCAATCCTAATAAATAAAGTCACACTACATTGAGTAAGGACGGGTTCACACCACGTTTTTGCAATACAGTTCCCGTATCGGGTTTTTGAGGAAAAACTTATTCCTCAAAACCTGACTAAACTGTATCAAAATGTGTGTTCAAATTTTAACCCGTATATAGTTAAAAACCCTTATACGGTTTGAAAAATGATGTACGTTGGAAAAAAAAATATATACGTTTTTAACTTTTCACTCCAATTTGAATAAAGTTTCACTTGTTTGATTGAAATTCCAAGAAAAAAAACGTGCAAAGTCAAACACCGTATGGTGAAAACCGGATGGAACCGTACGCACATACAGTTCTGTACTGTTCCCATTGACTCCCATGTTAAAAAAAAAAAAACGTATACAGTTTAATAAAGTTTTTCACCCGGACCAAAAAACGTGGTAGGCTGCGGTTTTGGGTACAGGAAAAAAAACTGACAAAACCTTACAGGATGCAAAACGGACACAACCTGATGCATCCTTTGGCATACGGTTTTCAATGGAGAGTCAGTGCATATGAATGTGTGAATTCACCCTAATATATAGCTGAATAAAATGCTTTTTATAGCCACAGGTTATTATTAAAGAAAATGATATACATATATATATATGTGTGTGTGTGTGTGTGTGTGTGTGTATATATATATATATATATATATATATATATATATAATTTTTTTTTTTTTTTAAAGATATACTGTATTTTTCGCCGTATAAGACGCACTTATTCTTCCCCAAAACTGGGGGGAAAAAGTCGGTGTGTCTTATACGGCGAATACACCCCTATCGCGGCGGTCCCTGTGGCCATCAACGGCCGGGACCCGCGGCTAATACAGGACATCACTGATCGCGGTGATGCCCTGTATTAACCCTTCAGACGCAGCTGACCGCCGCGTCTGAAGGGAAAGTAACACTAACCCGGCTGTTCAGTCTGGCTGTTCGGGATTTCACCGCGGCGTCCCAAACAGCCCGACTGAATAGCCGGGTTAGTGCTTACAGGACACCGGGAGGGACCTTACCTGCCTCCTCGGTGTCTTCTCCGTTCAGGGATCCCCTGTATGGCCGGCGCTCTCCTTCCTCGTCATCACGTCGTCGCGTACGTGCGTCGGCGTGCGTAACGACGTGATGGCGGCGACGGAGAGCGAGGATACCCGGCCGGCAGCAGAGACGTTCCGGAGCAACGGGGACACGGCGACAGCGATGGAGCGACATCCAGGGCAGCGGTGACGGGTCCGGAGCGGCGGGGACACGTGAGTATTACCTCCTATACCAGTGGTCTTCAACCTGCGGACCTCCAGATGTTGCAAAACTACAACTCCCAGCATGCCCGGACAGCCAACGGCTGTCCGGGCATGCTGGGAGTTGTAGTTTTGCAACATCTGGAGGTCCGCAAGTTGAAGACCACTATTGGGTTCAAAATCTTTATTTTTTTAGATTTTGCACCTATAAATTGGGTGCGTCTTATACGCCGGTGCGTCCTATAGGGCGAAAAATACGGTAATCCAAATAGTTGCAATAGTAGTGATACCTGTAATTAATTCATAAATAAATTATACATTTATATATATATATGTATATATATATATGCAACAAACAGAATAGATTGAACTGAAATTGGATACAATGTGGAGGGAAAGTTGAAATTGGACACAAGGATTCACAATGATGATGTAAAGAGATATTTCATATAGTCAGGTATTAAAGGGGTACTCCAGTGAAAAACTTTTTTTTTTTTTTTTTTAAATCAACTGGTGCCAGAAAGTTAAACAGATTTGTAAATTACTTCTATTAAAAAATCTTAATCCTTCCAGTACTTATTAGCTGCTGAATACTACAGCGGAAATTCTTTTCTTTTTGGAACACAGAGCTCTCTGCTGACATCACGAGCACAGAGCTCTCTGCTGACATCTGCTGTCCAGAGCAGCATATGTTTGCTATGGGGATTTCCTTTTACCCTGGACAATTCCTAAAATGGACAGAGATGTCAGCAGAGAGCACTGTGCTCGTGGTGTCAGCAGACAGCTCTGTGTTTCAAAAAGAAAAGAATTTCCGCAGTAGTATTCAGCAGCTAATAAGTACTGGAAGGATTAAGATTTTTTTTTTTAACAGAAGTCATTTACAAATCTGTTTAACTTTCATTTAAAAAAAAAAACGTTTTTCACCGGAGTACCCCTTTAACTCTGTTTCTTGGCATTCAAAGTATGCCAAGGATGACAAGTCTGCTTTTCTTCAGAAATCGTCATCACTATCACGCAAAGGGTTAATAAAATCTCCTATTGACTATAAGAAATATCTCTTCACATTACATTGTATCCATCAATTGCATCTTATTTCCCCAGATTACAGCCACTTTGCCGAGTGCTATATGCTGGGGCTGAACACCTCCACCGTTTACTGAACTGTAATACTGCAAACAACCTGAGGACAGGTGTGGCGCTGTTTTTTTTTTTTTTTTTTTTTTTTTTTTTTGGGGGGGGGGAGAAAGCAATTGTAGTTTTTATTAGATCCTGCATAACCCATGTAACACTACTTGAGCTTTTATCCTCGGAAGCCTTTTCTTAGTTTACTCCCTTCTGTCCATTGACAACACGGAGTGCGCATTTGTATGGAGAGTTCATTAGTAATAATTGTACGGCCGGCTAAAGAATTGAAGGTTGCCCCAGTGAGGCCAGAGGCAGGTATTCTTCTTGGCCAGTACAGTAAACATGGAGTAATAGATGGGGGGATGTGCGATACTACGTAAAGGTGACTGCTCTGTGACATCCATACCCTCTAATGTGGAATAAGTACATGGGTTCCTATATAACTAACACACAGTAGCCCTTATTTACTATTGTAAACCTGACCTGTTTTTGTGGGGTTGTGCGACAGAATTTGCGCCCAAAAATATATATACCGTATTTTTCGCCCTATAGGACGCACCGGCGTATAAGACGCACCCAATTTATAGGTGCAAAATCTAAAAAAAATAAAGATTCTGAACCCAACAGTGGTCTTCAACCTGCGGACCTCCAGATGTTGCAAAACTACAACTCCCAGCATGCCCGGACAGCCGTTGGCTGTCCGGGCATGCTGGGAGTTGTTGTTTTGCAACATCTGGAGGTCCGCAGGTTGAAGACCACTGGTATAGGAGGTAATACTCACGTGTCCCCGCCGCTCCGGACCCGTCACCGCTGCCCTGGATGTCGCCCTCCATCGCTGTCGCCGCGTCCCCGACGCTCCGGACTTCTTCTTCCCCGGGATCCACGCTCTTCGTCGCCGTCATCGTGTCGCTGCGCACGCCGCTCCTATTGGATGACGGCATGCGTGATGACGTCGAAGGAGAGCGCAGGGGATCCCGGCACGGAGCGGACACCGAGGAGGCAGGTAAGGTCCCTCCCGGTGTCCTGTAAGCTGTTCGGGACGCCGCGATTTCACCGCGACGGCCCCGAACAGCCCGACTGAACAGCCGGGTTAGTGTCACTTTCCCTTCAGACGCGTTGGTCAGCTTTGATCGCCGCGTCTGAAGGGTTAATACAGGGCATCACCGCGATCGGTGATTTCCTGTATTAGCCACGGGTCCCGGCCGTTGATGGCCGCAGGGACCGACCCGATAGGGGTGTATTCACCGTATAAGACGCACCAACTTTCCCCCCCCCCCCCCCCAGTTTTGGGGAAGAAAAATAGCGTCTTATACAGCGAAAAATACGGTAAACCTGACCAACTCTCCATTTCACTCCGAAAACCAAAAAAAAAGGGGCGTGGCTGCTGGGTAAAGTGGGTGTGGCCCTGACATTTTAAAGGAATCCCAACATATTTACTAAGACTTCCACAGAAAATGTGGTGGATTTGAGCTCTGAAAAACCCCACGGCTCAGAGTAGGTGTAAAAAAAAATTTTTAAAAACATACCGAAAAGTGCAAAATGTAGGGAAAACTTAGTAAATCCCCTGGAAAAAGAATTGTAGGGAATTAAATCCCACAAAGAAAACTACACAACACTCTTAGTAAATAAGGGCCAGTGAGCGTCACTGCATCTAAAGCTCACAGGGTATTATGGGGCAATATGTCTTACGAAGAAAGGATTGACTTTTAGGGCCCTTGCACACCATAGAATTCTGCCTTACGGCAGCCTCGTTATTGGCACTTAAAGGGGTACTCCACTGGAAAACATTTTCTTTTAAATCAACTAATGCCAGAAAGTAAGGCTGGGTTCACACTACGTTTTTGCCATACTGTTTTCAATCCGTTTTTCTAAAGAAAACCGTATGGCAAAAAAACGGATGGAACAGTATGGAAAAAAAGTAAACAGTATGGGTTTTTAAACAGTATACTGTTTTTAAAAGTGCATACAGTTCCGTCAGTTTTTATAGAAAAAAAAGCCATACGTTTTAGAAAATTTTGTCCATTTTTAATGGGAGGGGTCTTGGGTGGGGACTTTAGGATTCAAACTTTTTTTCCCGTATGGAACCGTATACATGTGCGTTTCCCATTGACGTCCATGTTTAAAAAATCGTATGCGGTTGCAGTACGGTTTTTAAACCAGAGACAAAACCATGGTTGACCACGATTTTGTCTCCAGTTTAAAAACCGTACTGCAACCGCATACATTTTTTTTTTTTAACATGGACGTCAATGGGAAACGCACATGTATACGGTTCCATACGGGAAAAACGTATAAGTTTTTACTTTGCACATGCGCATTTGAATCCAAAAGTCCCCACCCAAGACCCCTCCCATTAAAAATGGACAAAATTTTCAAAAACGTATGGTTTTTTTTTTTCTATAAAAACTGACGGAACTTGTATGCACTTTTAAAAACAGTATACTGTTTAAAAACGCATACGGTTTACTTTTTTCCATACTGTTCCATCCGTTTTTTTGCCATACAGTTTTCTGTAGGAAAACTGATTGAAAACAGTATGGCAAAAAACGTAGTGTGACAGATTTGTAAATTATCCAGCAGATAGAAAGAAAACTGCGGCAGCTCACCAGATAGATTTCCGGCTTTTTATTCAGAGCGGGTGTACCTATCTGCTGGATAACTTATATGTGTGGACTTAAAGAGGCTGTACTGAGTGACTGTGCTGTGAGCTTCAGAACAAGGGATTATATACTATTTCTCAGCGATTGCTAGTAGTGCAAGTTGGACATTTTCTATTGTTGAAGTGAGATTTGTAATTTACTTCTATAAAAAAAAAATCTTAATCCTTCCAGTACTTATCAGCTGCTGTATGATCCACAGGAAGTTCTTTTCTTTTAGAATTTATTTTCTGCCTGACCACAGTGCTTTCTGCTGACACCTCGGTCCATGTCAGGAACAGTCCAGAGTAGGAGCAAATCCTCATAGCAAACCTCGCCTGCTCTGGGCAGTTCCTAAAATGGATGGAGGTGTCAGCAGAGAGCACTGTGGTCAGACTGAAAGGAAATTCAAAAATAAAAGAACTTCCTCTGTATTATACAGCAGCTGATAAGTACTGGAAGGATTAAGATTTTTAATTAGAAGTCATTTACAAACCTGTTTAACTTTTTGGCGCCAGTTGAGTAAAAAAAAAAAAAAAAAAACAGGTTTGTAAATTACTTCTAATAAAAATTCTTAATCCTTCCAGCGGTTGTATACTACAGAGGAAATTCTTTTCCTTTTGAGATTTCTTTTCTGTCACGACCACAGTGCTCTCTGCTGACACCTCTATCCGTGCCAGGAACTGTCCAGAGCTGGAGAAAATCCCCATAGCAAACCTATCCTGCTCTGGACAGTTGCTAACATGGACAGAGGTGTCAGCAGAGAGCACTGTGTTCGTGATAGAAAAGAAATTCCAAAATAAAAGAATTTCCTCTATGGTATACAGTCGCTAATAAGTACTGGAAGGATTAAGAATGTTTTATAGAAGTCATTTACAAATCTGTTTAACTTTCTGGCACCAGTTGATTTAAAAAAAATAAAAATAAAAAAAGTTTCCCTATCGGCTCCATTGGGGGACACAGAACATGGGTGTATGCTGCTGTCACTAGGAGGTTCGACACTGTGGCAACAAGAAAAATCGGCTCCTCCCAGCAGGGTGTACCAGCCCACAGGCACCTAAGGAGGTAGACACGGTCTGGAGTTCTCTCTTTTTTATTTTCCTAGGTGGGATACCAGCTGGTGAAGGATGCGAATAGGTTTGCATTGAACCCCTGCATGTTCTCTAACAGACCGACGTGTGTGTTACGGTGTCATTTACAATGTCTGATGTTCGGCATGTGTATATAACATGTAGCCAAGACTGGAGCTATGTCACTGATCTACTGTCATTTACTGATAAAGTTTTTAATTTATTGCATCAATTACTTTTTTTGTTTTACTGGAAATTCTTTCCCACCCACAATATATATATATGATATTTTATATAGTTTTTAAAGTGTATTTATAGCGTCAGCTGTTAATTATGAAAAGAAACCTATAATCTCCTGTACGGCCAAGATGGATTAGTGACCGCTTCCTTCCCGCTCATCGCCCATTGGGCCTACTTGACGGATCACTGTCTTTTTTTTTTTTTTTTTTTAAAGTGCAGACTCACTATTGAGGGACCTTACGGTGCATTAACTGTTTGAATATTTTTTAAATCAGAAAATTTGGAAGATTGTAGAAGATTTTGAATTTTCTAAAAAAAAAATTAATAAAAAATTATATATATATATATATATTTTTTATATATATATATATATATATATATATATATATATGATACAGCGCAAACATATACATTTGGGGAACTTGTCAAGTTTTGCAACTAAGTGTGGTTGAGAATTTAAAAAAGCACCTCGGGATTTTTTTTAAGTTATGTATTTCACCATATGCTACTAGTATTGTGGGTTTCTTGTGCTTACCTGTTTTGCTTGTGTGGCAGGCTTGGATTTTTAACAATATTGATGCTACTTCACTACAGAATTTATTTCCCTAATGGTGCGTGATTCCTCTGGCTTTACAGAGAGAGGGGGTGGAGTCTCAGTAATGCAGTTCACCTGAGACCAATCTAATCCCCAGGCTAGTGGTATAGGAGAGTAATGGTAATTGTAGGGATCTGTGTAACATTACACTAATCCCCAGGCTAGACTGCAGCAACCAGAAGCCTTAAAGGGGTACTCCGGTGGAAAATTTTTTTTTTTTTTTTTTTTTTTTTTTTTTTTTTAGCAACTGGTGCCAGAAAGTTAAACAGATTTGTAAATTACTTCTATTAAAAAATCTTAATCCTTCCAGTACTTATCATCTGCTGTTATGATCCACAGGAAGTTCTTTTCTTTTAGAATTTCTTTTCTGTCTGACCACAGTGCTCTCTGCTGACACCTCTGTCCATGTTAGGAACTGTCCAGAGCAGGATAGGTTTGCTATGGGGATTTGCTCCTACTCTGGACAGTTCCTGACATGGACAGAGGTGTCAGCAGAGAGCACTGTCGTCAGACAGAAAATAAATTCAAAAAGAAAAGAACTTCCTGTGGATCATACAGCAGCTGATAAGTACTGAAAGGATTAAGATTTTTTAATAGAAGTAATTTACAAATCTTTTTAACTTTCTGGCACCAGTTGTTAAAAAAAAAAAAAGTTTTCCAGTGGAGTACCCCTTTAACTGCTGAGACTCATAAGTGGGTTGGAATCTGTTCACATTATGTGCAGTTCTGATAAGTTTTCTTATTCTGTGTGTTTTTTAGAGAAATTTTGCCAGATAGACATACAGATAGAGCTGAAGAGGGAGATGTATAACTATTAAATATCCAGATCCTTTAGAAATAACAGCAGCAGTATACAGATAGAGCTGGAGAAAAAAGGTGTTTATCCTGCCCCCATAAAGATAGCAGCAGTATACAAATTGAGCTGGAGGGGAGGCGCAGAATTACTATATATCCTGATACCATAGAGATAGCAGCAGCAGTATACAGATAGAGCTGGAGGGGAAATGTATAACTACTATATATCCTGATCCCATAAGAGAGCAGCAGCAGTATACAGATAAAGACAGGAGGGAGATGTCTGGTAGCTAGCGGGAGCGATCTCGTATTTTACAGGGAGTCAGCTGACCCAGCAGAGGGGGGGGGGGGGGGGGGGGGGGTCTTTTTGAATGTAGTTTATTTTAACTTCCCTCTTCCATACTTGTTTTATGACCCATTCCAACGTCTTAGCTAGAGCATATGGAGTCCTAACAACCTACCGGCAATGTCTCAAATTACACATTTTCCATTAATATTTCCTTCATTTATGTTTTCTTTTATTTTTTTTCTTCTTATCCAGAATGAAAGATCCCAGCAGGAAGAGCAACGTCTTTGCTCAGTTTCGAAAGAATGAACGGGACAAGCAGAAGCTGATAGAGACCGTAGCCAAGCAGCTCCGGGGGCTCATCAACAGCCACCATTCATGATGCTGCCACCCAGAGGCAAACAAGGGACTGTGCAACAAAATATACACTGAACCAAACTGGAGCACAGCGCCCCCTGGCACCACATCTAGTATAGAGCTCCTACTAAGGGGGCAGTGGCTTTTTGCTACCCTCTCGTAAATCGTATTGCTGGGCCAGGACTAAACAAGGGGATATAGGATTTTATAATGCTTTTTGGCAGGTGCTGGTGGCTGTTCTTTACTATTGCACTGATCTTCTTCTAGTTTTGACATGTACAGCGTTAGGAAATGTCAATTTTACATGTTTTTAGTACACACAGCACTGATGCAAAACTTCTTGTAGCTAAATGGAATCGGGGGAACGTTTTAAAGATGCACTCCGACCTGTAAATGATCATTTCCTTAACACTAACCTTACAAGTATAGACTGAGAATTTGCAGAAGAATCATGGGGAAGAGGACTGGAAGTATTGTATATCTCCTACTACCATGAGGGAATTATTAATATAGTGCAGGGTATGGGCCTGGTGATACTACTCTCAGCTCTTCTTATCTACTCTCTTTATTCACTTTATGGACCATTGGCCAAATATATATATATTTTTATTTGGCTTCATCATAGGCCAAACAAAAAAATTCCCAATAAAGAAAATAAAAAATGTTTCCTTCAAGATGAAAAGATGACCGATGACATTCATCTATAATATAGGAGCCATAGTATTTGAATTCCTGTTCGATGCCGCGTGGGAAATTCTTGCCATTTCTAGTTTTTTTTGGAAGCACAATTGAGTTCTGTATGGCCCAAAAAATTCACCATTGTAATCCGTAATGGTTTCTGAAGGTTTCACGTAGATTGGGGAAACCATTGATGACTTTTCTCCATTTATAGAAGAAATGGCTAATCTTACAAAGCCTCATCGGTTCTATCTTGGCTCGTGAAAATATATGGAAATATGGGAATTGTGGCCTACTTTTGAAGCCACCTTTCACAAGTCTTTTATAGACTGAGAATTTGCAAAAGAAACATGGGGAAGAGGAGTCTTATTACTGGAAGTACCGAATATCTCCTACTACGATAAGGGAAATATTAATATAGTGCAGGATATGTCTAGAGAAGAGTCTTTGATGGAGGAACACAGGCCAACCATGCCCACAATTCCTTTAAAGTGGGATATTTATTAGACTCTAAATCAAAGTCTCGTTGATGTTTTGGAAAATCTTTTAGGTTTCCCACTTGTCTCGTCATGACCAACCATTCGTGTGCCAGAGGAGACCTAATATTAGCAGATCATCGGCTGATGGGATATATGGTGCTTCTTAAGTTATTGTGTTCTTATGCCCATCAGTTGCGTCTCTTTGGTCTTCCATTTTTTGCCATCAGTGATCAAACCTATTGAACGACCCTCGTGTGGTCCTCAAGGCCATGTACTGTCAGGATACAGTATTCAGTCTACAAGACGCACTCTAAGGTGATAGAATCAGGCCACAATAAGGTCCCTTTTTTTGATTTTCATAATCGTTCCAGTCTGTATTCTATGGGACTCGTGTGTTCTCTAAGGCCTTCATATCTTCTGGGGTCAGTCTAAAATAAATGAGTCCTTTCCGTTGTGCAATGTAGCAATCACTGGGTCCCTATGTTGGGATTCTTATCCCATTTGTGTTAGCCTGGACCTATCACGGGAGTATTAACATTTGTGGTCAGGTCAGTATATGTATCTAGTGCGTTTATCCTGTTTGCACCAGTCCTAAATCTTGGAGTTTTGTTATTAAAGGGGTATTCCAGCCATAGACCTATTATCCCTCCCCATGTGTTTCCGGGACTGGAGACGTGACCTCACGATACACCCCCTTCGTGACTTCACGTCACGCCCCCTCCATTCATGTCTATGGGAGGGGGGTGACGGCTGTCACGCCCCCTCCCATAGACATAAATGCAGGGGGTGTGGCATGACGTCACAAGGGGGTGTGGTGTGACATCACGTCTCCAGTCCCAGAACCACAGAGGTTTTCGAGCCCGCCACAGAATGTTGTGTTCTGCAGGGAGATTGTGTATCTTATCCCCTATCCTTAGGAGATGTCTATAGCCGGAATACCCCTTTAAGGCCGACCGCAGGGTGACTATTTAAGCATACGCATCGCCATCATGAAATATTTCTTTATTAGGATTTTTATTGTATGTTGTTTAGGAAAGGAAGCACAATGTGTCCTATTTCACAGATTGTCTTAAGATTTACCGCGTATTGTTTACAGAATGGATTGTTCTTCATGCAAAATGTAATGTAGCAGTAGGTGCCATAACTGCGTCAGATAAGTCCTGGAGACTTATCCAGAATTACATAAACATAGCTACTTTCTTCCCAGAACAGCGCCACTCTTGTCTTCAGTTTGTATGTGGTATTGCAGCTCAATTCCATTGAAGTGAATAAAGCTGACATGTAATTCTGAGGATGGGTGTGATGCTGTTTTTGAAAGAAAGCAGCTATGTTTTTTTTTTCTTCTGATCCTGGTTAAAGGGGTATTCTGACCCTAGACACCTTATCCCCTATCCAAGTTCTATCCAAGTGAAACCTGAGAAAAGGATTTAGCCAGATATTTACCACTGTAATCAGGTACTAATAGATTAAGATAAACATACATGCCAAATCACAGTGCCAATGCTGTGTGCCAGTGTTGTATCAGGTTCACCATTGCCATGTACTACAAAGTATGCATAGATGGACTGATGTGCGTCTTCGTTGATGTCACTGCGTTCAAGAAGACCGAGAAGCCCAAAATGTGCCGTTTAATATCGGTCAAGACCTTAAGAGACTTAACGTGAACGTTCAGTTATCATTTGACATGTCATGGACATATATCGGAGGAGAGCATTGGTTGGAGGTCAACTTGATGGTCAAGTTAAACCATCGATTCATTTAGTCTTGTAATTGTCCTTCTACTCAAGAAGAGTGGTAGCAGTACCCATTGCAACCTCATTGAATAGGAGCAGAATTGGGAAAACTTCAGATCAAGGGGATGTCACGTAAGATTAAGGGTGCGTATAGTATTCAACATTATTACAAAAAGTGGAGTTTCGGGGGCCTCCAGAAGATTGTGAAACTTTGCCTACATTTTTAAGGGATAAAAAAATAAAAATGAACAAATACATAGAAGGATTCAATCAAGTCGTTACAGTAAAGAAAAATCTTTTGGCTGATGTTGCTTTTTTATGCACCTTTTAATGCAGACCACGATGAGAGTGGCTGTAACTTAAGCTTTATAGGTTGACAGCCCCCAACTATGTGTCATAGTCACTACACTACATGATCATCTAAACCTACAGGATGAAAAAGGGAAACTTGTATTCATGAGCAAACTGGATTGGTCAATTGTGTAAGGGGGGTGGGGGTGGTAATCAGAATTCAGTTTGCAATAGCGCACTTTCAACTCCTCTTCTGTCAAAGTGGAGAGTTACCCTTAAGGGGGTATTCCATGGAACACTACTTATCCCCTATCCTCAAGATAGGGAATAACTGTCTGATCACCATTGGTCCTACTACTGGGACCCACCGCAATCTCCTGTACGGGCCCAGCTATTAACCAGTCCCCGTAGTGCTCCTGATACCACCTTCTGAGACAACCAGGAGTGACGGCCCACTAAGCCAATCACCGACTGAGATGGGATCCTGTCTTAGCTGCTGATTGGCTGAGCAGGCCATCACTTCTACTCGTCTCCAAGGCTGGGGGGTCGGAGTGCTTAGGAGTTTGGTAAGTTCTGCATGAGAGCCTGGCCCCGTACAGGAGAATGTTGGGGTCCCAGTGGCCGGACCGCCTGTGATCAGACTGGGTAGGGGTATACATTGTGTTCCCCGGAGTACTCCATTAAGCTGCCTTTTTTTTTTAAGGTGGAGGCTATGATGATTTGGTCGGAGCCTCCCTAAAATCTTTTGTGTTTAAAAATAAACTTGAGAAAGAACACCCCAAAGGGTAGTATGTTCAGGTCAGGGTTGTACGCCTGTGGAATGTTATAAATGAATTACCGGGTGTCATTCTGTTAGAATTTTTTTTTGACTGGAAATGTTATAAATTGCTTTTCACACCCCTTGTACTATATTATCTTCCTTACAGAACCAGAATAAAAACTAACTAAATACAGAATGTTGTAGTTTTTGTTTGTTCTTCTCCTTCCATTCTATCTCCTCCCTAAAGGGACTTTCCATCTGGTTGGTTAGCCATTAAAGTGGGGCTTCTGTACAATCTTCTGTAAGCGTCGGCAACTCCATGTCTTTTATATGGCCCAAAAAATGCAAATGGATAAAAGATTTAGGCCTGTCCTCTATTTAATGAAGAACTCCGGATTTTTTTCCCTATATCACGCACACTATCACTAGTCATACAGCACAATTTGTTCTACTCTAGCACAGTGCATCTATGTGTTTCATTACTGTAACTTGCTCATGTGATTGCCAATCTGACAATTCAAAAATTTCAGTGCCTAATGGTCAGAACAAGATGTCTGTTCTGAGCCTCCTGACATCCTGTGGACTTCAGGATGAAATCACCTACCAGATCCCAGACCACTCTCCACCCAGATCTGTATACTCCACCAAGGACAGCACCTGCAAAGGAGTTTTTGCGGGTTTTCTTCTGATACTCTAGTTTTCTCCGGTTCACTCTAAAAACATACTGATAGGTGAATGTAGATTAAAAGCCAATGGGAACAGAAACTGATTTGAGTGATGTAAAAGCACTGCAGACTATGTTGGTGCTATGTAAAAAAAAAAAATAATAATAATAATAATTATCGTAAAGTGGTTTTACAACTCTTCCCCCCCCCCCCCCCGGCATGTATGTCAGGATACATGACCAAAGAACGAACGTGCCAACATTTCTTCCCTCCTTGGTTGAACTTGATGGACATGTGTAACACATCGACTTTATTTTTGAGAACCATTATAAATAAAATCAAACACTGGAAGAACCTCATCCACAGTTATGTCTGTGTCTGGAATTGGATTGTTTTCCCAGCACAGAACTAGGGGAGAAACCTTTCTGATTTGTGGTTTATGGCAGGAGTTTCTACAAAAAGTATAGTTATCCTCTGTAAACTGAAGCGGATCGTTCAAGGCAGAGATCGGCTTACCGAACAATGGTCGACTATCGCAAAATGGAAAAATCTGTTAAAATTTGAATTTTTATAACCTTAAAGGCCAAATGTGGGCTTTTACTTAAGCAATGAAAACATTTCAGTTCTACTTCAAAGTTTCATGGGCATCATATGGTATCTGTATTTACATTCAGGGACCTCTTTCAGAATTTTGCGTTTACATCCAGATTTATTTCATAGGGATGGTGATGAAAGTTGTCCAGTTTGTGGCAGGGTTGATTCCTGCATAATAGGGAGCCCCAGATAATTAGTCCTTATGCCCTTTTGTATTGATCATATTTAGGTGGGACCAATAAATGGATGGCTCTGATCATTGGGGTATAGTGTGGACACTTTTGTCACACTTTGACGTTCAGATAGATACAATCGTATCGCAAACTTTCTGACGTGGCTGGGAAACTTTTCAGTCACCAAAGGTGTCATTGGATACATGTCACCATGTATGGTCAGGTTCAGTTAAATATCTATCTTTGGCTACTCTTAGTCTGGACTTCATCTAGATCTTCCTGACACTACAGTTTCGCAGAAATGGACTGAGGTCTAGCCATACAGGAAACAGTAAGGGGCAGTCGTTGACCGTAATGACTCTGTTGGGAATATTCTCATTTCGTGGGTGAAATTGTTGTATTTATGCCAATGCCTGCCCCACTTGTAATGAATTACGTATAGCTAGGCTCTCGCAATCTTTATGTTAAAATTAAGATGCAACCAGGATGGTTGTTGACAAATCGTCTAATTTGGAACGTTGCTCTTCTAGATGACCCTCACACAGAATGTTTTACCCTTGTTTGTCAGTGGATTGTGACTTACTGTAATTACCTTTTGAAGTTCAGACATGTATGCCTCAGGCTGCGCGTAAACCTGGTCAACAAACACTCTAGATTTTCCTCCCCCTCCTGAGGTCTCGCATACTGAGCATATCTCTACCTAGGTAAGAACCTTTATTTGGCCTTCTCGGCAACACCCCAAGTGCAATTTTCTGTATAAAAACAAAGATTCACCTAGTAGCTGCTATCTCTCCTTTTGGGTGATGTTAAATATGCTTGAGTATGATAAACCAGATAGTTATCCCAAAATGTATAGCACAAGATGGTCCATTGGCCATCCATAGGCTCCTAGGTTGGATTGAATTGGTATCACAGAAAATGTTATAACTTAACACAATTCATAAAGCTTAAGGATGGACAAGTCTGAATAAGGATGCATGGATGTCAGGGTGTTGCGGTTTTCCTCCTCTACATGGCATGCTCTCCTCTTCCTTAACTCTCTGTTGCTGGACCCTTGCATATGGTATTCTAGATTTAAGGGCTCAACCAATCCCAACTAAGCTGCAGACCCTTCTACTTTTTTTTTTTTTTTACATTTTATGTTGCAGCCTTGTGTTTAAATGTAAAAAGATCAAGTTTTCCCTCAGGACCCAATATTAACCCCTTAAGGACGCAGGGTTTTTCCGTTTTTGCATTTTCATTTTTTCCTCATCACCTTCTAAAAATCATAACTCTTTCAATTTTGCACATATTCCATATGATGGCTTATTTATTGTGCCACCAATTTTACTTTGCAGTGACATCAGTCATTTTTCCCAAAATCCACGGCAAAACAAAAAAAAATTCATTGTGCGACAAAATTGAAGAAAAAATGTCATTTTGTAACTTTTGGGGGCTTCCGTTTCTACGCAGTTAATTTTTCGGTAAACACCTTATCTTTATTCTGTAGGTCCATATGGTTAAAATGATCCCCTACTTATATAGGTTTGATTTTGTCGCACTTCTGGAATAACTACATGCAGGAAAATTTATATGTTAAAAATTCTCATCTTCTAACCCCTATAACTTTTTTTATTTTTCCGCGTACGGGGCGGTATGAAGTTCTGAAGTCTGAAGTTTTTATCGGTACCATTTTTTGATCACTTTTCATTCATTTTTTCATGATATAAAAAGGGACCAAAAATACACTATTTTGGACTTTGGATTTTTTTTGGGTGCATGCCATTGACCGTGAGATTTAATTAATGATATATTTTTATAGTTCTGACATTTCCGCACGTGGCGATACCATATATGTTTATTTTTATTTACAGTTGTTTTTTTTTTATGGGAAAAGGGGGGTGTTTCCAACTTTTATTAGGGAAGGGGTTAAATGACCTTTGTTAACTTTTTTTTGCAGTGTTATAGCTCCCATAGGGACCTATAACACTGCACACACTGATCTCTTATGCTGATCCCTGCAAAGCCATAGCTTTGCACGGACCAGTGAGATAGGGGCTCGAATTCTCAAGCCTGTAGCTCAGGCTTGGAGCAATCAATCGACGATCGGACGCCGCGGAGACAGGTAAGGAGACCTCCGCCTGCGTCCCAGCTGATTGGAACATCGCGATTTTATCGTGATGTCCCGATCAGCCCGACTGAGCTGCCGGGAAGCGCTTACTTTCGCTTTCAGACGCGGCGGTCAACTTTGATTGCCGCGTCTGAAGGGTTAACAGCGTGCGGCACAACGATCGATGCCGCGTACTGTTAGCCCAGGGTCCCGGCTATGATTAGCAGCCGGGACCGACCTGGTGTGATGCGGGGTCACGGCATGACCCTGTTTTAAACACCGGGACCGGGCGTAGGGCATACAGGTACGCCCTACATCCTTAAGGAGTTAAAAATTTAAAAACTGAATTTGAGAAATATTTAAAGAGGTTCTCCAGTGGAAAACAATTTATTTCAAATCAACTGGTGCCGGAAAGTTTAACATATTTGTAAATTACTTCTATTTAAAAATCTTAATCCTTCCAGTCCTTATCAGCTGCTGTATGCTCCAGAGTTAGTTGTATAGTTCTTTTCTGTCTGACCACAGTGCTCTCTGCTGACCTCTCTGTCCATGTCAGGAACTGTCTAGAGAAGGAGAGGTTCGCTATGGGGATTTGTTCCTGCTCTGGGCAGTTCCTGACACAGACAGAGGTATCAGCAGAGAGCACTGTGGTCAGAAAGAAATGAACTGTACAACTTCCTGTGGAGCATACAGCAGCTAAGTACTGGAAGGATTAATATTTTTATATAAAAGTAATTTGCAAATCTGTATAACTTTATGGCACCAGCTGATTTGAATTTTTTCCCCTCCAGAGTACCCCTTAAAGCCACATAAATTCCTAATATAGAACAGAAATGATTTTCTAATGCTGCCTACACTTCCCATGATTGCTCTGACTTTGCAGAAAGAGGGGCGGAGTCTGACCACTGCAGTTCACCTAATGAGACCTACCTAATCTTCTAACTACATTCCAGCCACCAGAAGCCTAAAAAAATGTGTTTTCCACCGGAGTGCCCCTTTAAACAAAACAAAAAAGAGAGAGAACATTGCATGGACACAAGTATCAGGACCTTTGTCTATAACATGAATTTATTTTTAATAATCTGAGGTTTTTTTTTCTACACCTTGATTGGAGTCACTTGTGGTAAATTCAGTTGATTGGACAGGATTTGGGAAGACCCAGCCCGGTCTATATAAGGTCTCACAGCAGACAATGTATATCAGAGCAAAAACCAAGCCATGAGGGGAAAAAAGTGTCTGTAGAGCTCAGAGACAGGATTATGTGGAGGCTAAGATCTGGAGAAGGGTACAAAATTCTTCCATGGAAGAAGTTTGAAACAACCAGTAATCTTTCTAGAGCTGGCCACCCCAGCAAACTAAATGCAGGAGAAGGATCCTAAAGGACTCTCAAACTGAGAAACCCAGTTGGGGCAGCGTCATGTCTGGAGGAAACCAGGCACTGCTCATCACCTGCCAAATACCATCCCTACAGTGATCATGGTGGGGGCAGCATCATTTCTGGAGGAAACCAGGCACTGCCCATCACCTGCACAATACCATCCCTACAGTGATCATGTGGGGGAAGCATCATGTCTGGAGGAAACCAGGCACTGACCATCACCATCCCAATACCATCCCTACAGTGATCATGGTGGGGGCAGCATCATGTCTGGAGGAAACCAGGCACTGCCCCTCACCTGCCCAATACCATCCCTACAGTGAAGTATGGTGGGGGCAGCATCATGTCTGGAGGAAACCAGGCACTGCCCATCACCTGCCCAATACCATCCCTACAGTGATCATGGTGGGGGCAGCATCATGTCTGGGGGAAACCAGGCACTGCCCAATACCATCTCTACAGTGATCATGGTGGGGGCAGCATCATTTCTTGAGGAAACCAGGCACTGCCCATCTCCTGCTCAATACTATCCCTACAGTGAAGCATGGTGATTGTGGCTCAGTGAATGTAAGCACACAGCCATGACATAGCAGAAATGGCTTAGATACAACTATAATACAGGAATATGGGTGCACTACTGTGGTAGATGTATACAATGACATTGGCTATCCCTCAACACTGATGTTAAAATTGAGACATTCGCCGGTATATCCTTGTATGAAGGACATACCAGAGCCCGCACACCAACGCCAAGGTTTCTCAAAATGGCGCGGGACCTAACGCTAATCCTACTTGTGCGTGATAAGCAAAACAGGAGCCAGTGGGCAATTACGGCAGCATTCGGTCGACTCACAGCCTCCTCCCAGGTACCCTCCAGCGTGACTGAGCACACATGCAATGGGAGGAGGGAGGCAAGCTGTAAGCCCCACCTGAGTTAGCTAATATGGGTGCATGGCCTCACAGGTGCTACCCTAATGCTTCCTTGAAGATATTCAAGGCACATTAACTATGGAGTTTACACACCTCCAAGTATAAAATTTAAACAAACAACAAAAAAACGTGGTCTCAAATGGCTGGAGGTGCTCAACCCCAAATGTGGTTGTGCATTTATACTGGGGGAGCAGATCCTGCCCTTGTTGTCCATTGCTAGGGGCGATCCCCAGCATAAAAATGCATACAATGGAGGATGTCTGCAGCAGACTACAAGTGCCACAATAGAATCCTACACCAGATAGACGGTGTGGATGTGTAACAATTAGAATAATACAATACAGGAATATGGGTGCACTGCTGTGGTAGATGTATACAATGACATTGGCTATCCCTCAACATTGATGTTAAAATTGAGACATTCGCCAGTATATCCTTGTATGAAGGACATACCAGAGGCCGCACACCAACGCCACGGTTTCTCAAAATGGCGCGGGACCGAACGCTAATCCTACCTGTGCGTGATAAGCAAAACGGGCCAGTGGGCAATTACGGCAGCATTCGCTCGACTCACAGCCTCCTCCCAGGTACCCTCCAGTATGGCTGGGCACACATACAATGGGAGGAGGAAGATACAACTCTGTATGTTCTTGACTGCCCCAGCCAGAGCCTGAACCCAATGGAACATCTCTGGGGAGCTCTGATAATGGCTTCCAGTTACAGTCCCATTCAACTTGATAGACCTTGAGAGGATCTGAAGAAAATCCTCAAATCCAGGTGTGCAAACCTTGAGGCATCATTCCTAAGAAGACCTTACTGTGATCTTACCAAGGCCCTTTTCCACCAATTACCTAGTGTGGTGGGACAGCAGCTCTAGGAAGAGTCCTGGTTGTTCCAAACCTTATCCATGTAAGATTTATGAAGACCACTGAGCTCTTGGGAACTTCTAGTGCAGCAGAAATGTTTGTGTACTTCTCCAGATCTGTGCCTCCACACAATCCTGTCTCTGAGTTCTACAGGCAGTTATTTCCATCTCCGTTGTGAGCCTTTATATAGACAAGACTGTGTATTTCCAAATCCTGTCCAATCGGCTGAATTTACCACACGTGACCAAGGCGGAGAAACATCTCAGAGATGATCAAGAGAAATGGGAGGAGCCCGAGTTAAATGTTATATAAAATGGTCTGCATACATATGTCCATGCGAAATGTAAATTTTACCTTTTTAATTTGCAAAAGAATTCTAAAGTTCTTTTAAATATTTCCATTATGGGCCACTGAGCCCAAAATGATGGGGGCGTGGGGGACTTGAATTTTTTTGAATTTAGCACAGCAAAAAGACTTTAAGAATGTATTGTATTTTGTCTCTGTACATAAAGAAAATGTATTCTAAACTACCTCCTGTTATTTTTAGGACTTTTCTTGTGCTGCTTTCATCTATAGGCAACATCCATTTATACTTAAAGGAGCACTCCAGTGCAGGAACACTTATCCTCCATCCAGAGAATAGGGGAAAAGTGTCTGATTGCGGTGGTGCGACCGCTGGGAACCCCCCCCCCCCAAACCCCCTCCCCAGCTATCTACTTCACAGCACTCTGGCAGTCCCCAGGAACGGGGTGTGTCAGCCCCCGCACAAACGCAGCTAACGCTTGTGTGGGTTGACACACTCTCTTCCTGGGTCCTTCCGGGGTTCTGTGCAGTAGATCGCAAGGGGTCCCAAAGGTCAGACCCCCCGCAACCAAACACTTATCCTTTGGATAGGGGATAAGTGTTCCTGCACTGGAGTGCTTCTTTAAATCCTTCGATTCTCCTTTCTGTCCATGACCCTTGAATGAAGAGAAGCCACAAAGGTAATTTTATGAAAAGACTAACAAAAGGTTCTAATAAATACTTTACAATAGTGACTTTAAACATAACGCCAAGGATCCTTATGACTATCAAACCCCTAATATAAGCACTTGTATGTTATTGCACCTTTGCCCTCTTTCCACAATAAGCTTGACTGATTTACCGTTACGGTATTTATCCAAGGAGGAATAAACTTAAGCAGCTCCTGAATCTTATCACCTTATTGCTCCTTTAGTAAACTTCACGTATTTCCTTGCTAAATATGGCATTGGAGAGTATCTGCCAAAAAGCAAAGCCAGGAGGTGCTCTCAGCTCCCCTCCTCCATGCCAGCTATTTCAGCAAACTTACTTTATTAAAGCTAGCCTATCCGTAGAATCACCAGCACACAAGGGGTTACAGCTGTACAGATGTGCTTTTCTATTCTAGAGACTGTAACAAGTCTTCTACCGATCTAAGGGTGCTTTCACACCACATTTTGTTAAATACGGTTCCCGAATACGGTTGGGAGGAGGGGGGGCGGGGTGTATGCGGTTTCCCGACCGCAGGCAAAAACGTGGTCAACCGCGTTTTTGCCTATGGTCGGGAAACCGCATACGGCCGAAAACGCAGCCGGCCGGAGGCTGCGGTTCCCTCCGGTCGGCTCATAGACATGCATTAAATACGGTTCCCGAATACGGCTGAGTGCGGGCGCTGCGATTAAGCCCCGCCCCCCTCCTCCCAACCGTATTCGGGAACCGTAAGTACAAAACGTGGTGTGAAAGCACCCTTACATTGATGGTCTTTACCAGTGTTTTCCAAACAGGGAGCCTCCAGCTGCAGAAAAACTACAACTCCCAATATTCCAGGGTCTGTACTTAGCGTAGGCCACCAATATTTGACTATGCTTGGAAGTCCCGTAGACAGTGAATGGAGCTGTGGCCAAGCATACACACTACCAATCTGTTCACTCGAAGGAAAATTGACCTTTGCTTTTGTGATTGTTCCACCCCCACCAATCTGCAGTTTATCCCCTATTCATTTAATCTTGAGAGCTCCTTTATTGTATGTTCATCAATATATGCTTTTTATTGCCCCTCTGAAGTGTCGAAGAGGCGTTGCCAAGGCACTAAGGTTACCCTGTGCTCTAGCGCCCTCCTAGAATACAACCCATGTGCTGTGTATTTACATTATGTGCACCATTACTGTCAGTACATTAGAGCTTGAAGAGTCCTATTAATCAAAATGAGTGTAATAGGAGAGGTGCCATTGTTAGGGGGCACCACCTCTTTGACACTTAATACATCGCTATTACAATAGCATTGATTTATAGATCTTATTGAATTTGGGAAAGGAGTGGGGTATGAATTCTAAGGACTCCCCTGCCCTAAACCTTGAAAGGAGGCATGGTTTTTGTTTCTGGGAGAACCCTAGGTCACACACCCCAGTATAGACACCAGTTGGCATGAGGATAGACAGAACACTGAAAAAGGACTGGAGTGCAGGACTGAACATTGGTCAGACAGAGCCAGATCAGAACCAGATTGTCAGCAAGTGAGGAATTGGCAAAAGTTGTGTCAAAGCTAGGTAAACAACAATAAGGAACCAAAAACCGATAGCAAGCCCAGGAAAAGTCTAGGAGGCAAGGAAACAGAGGGCATGATTCCGATAGCACAGGAACAGAGGCTGGATAGGACTGAAAAAGGACCTGCACTTCAAGCTTAACAAGAATCTGCAAACGCTCATTTTTTGGGAAGTGTTGACCCATGTAAAAAAAAAAGGTCATTACATTCAAAGATCTGAAAGTCTCCTAGCCTACTTAAATAGGTCACTGGGACCGGACAGGGCCCTCTTGCCGTAATGATGGGCATCCATCTTAGCAACATGGTTGGCTCGTGCTACTTGCCTGGAAAAGGTTGAACACCCACTGAAAAAACAGCGGAGAATGTTGCTTGAGTTCAATGTAATGGACATTCTTGGTATCAAGCCCGGAATTACACCTTGCTGCTCTGATATTAATGTCCTTTTGTAAGGCCAGGGTATTAATATTGTAGCCAAAACTTCTGTAGCCAAGGGAAAGAACAGACCCAGTGGTTGTGTAAGCTGCAAATAAAGTGCAGGGGGGAAAATGCCTGTCCATTGGACCCGACGAAGAGGGTTGCCATTGCCTCGAAACGTGATGTCCCTTGTTATTTTGTTTCATTTTATTTGAATAAAATTTTTTCAAAACTTCATCTGCTGTCAGTGAGACAAGGGAATTCCTCTGTCTGGAACATCGGAGAGCGCCAGGCTGACGAGCATCTTTTTCTCTACATAGGCATCAAGTACTAAATAGCAGCATGCTATGTCAATTGGGGCATACCTTTTTTATAGAGGTTTTTCACTTTTTCTAGATCAACCAGATTGAAATATGGTTCTTAGTTTGTTCACCACTGAGACTCTTTGCCCTACTTGACCTTCAGCTCTGTGTTAGTTCCCGAAAATTTGACCCAGGCTAGTTTTTAATACATATATGTGCGCCCTAACACCTCCATATCTAAGCTGGTGTCTGTTAGGTTGTGGTTGACAAGAAATCAGTCCATTGTACATGTCATTGCCCATGTCAGCCTGCATTAGTAATCAGATTTTTCTTCATATTAGTTTAGGTGGAGGAACTTTGTAAAGTTCACACAAGATTGATCTGATTGGTTTTCGTCTCGTAGTATTTTAGGTATGTAACCCATCTTTAATCATAATTCCATCTGTGTGAGTAAGAGGTGTTACATTACCTGTCACTAACAAAAATAGTGATCATTTATGAAAATTATGCAGAAAATGTATAAAATGGCAACACACACAGTCACGATATACCAGTAGATGTAATAAATTTAGAATGTCACCCCACCCCAAGGTACATATCTTTGCATGGGACACCAGTCAATTAGCGGGTGGAAGTTAACAAGTTGTGAAGTGTCACAGAGAGGTCACAGAACACTTGCCATAACTTTTGCAGGTGTATTTTCTTTTTTTCAAGTATAAACAAAGTTTACAGTAATCTATACAAAATCAACCGTAATCTATGCATTTGGCTCTTGCTATATTAAGGGCACTATGGACCCACTACAGCAGGGGTAGGCAACATTCAGCACTGCCAAAGCATAATGGGAGATGTAGTCTAAAACATCTGCAGTGCCAAAGGTTGACTATGCCTGCACTACAGCAATCCCTCAATGTCACATCAAGTGGGGAGCAGTTTAGACATAAATCTCTCGCCCCAACCCACACACTCTACCTACTTGGACAATGGCATTCAGGTCAGACTGGCCAGGTCGGCAACACATGGGCAAGGAAGTAACTAATTCTGCTGACAAAGGGTAAACCAGGGAAAAGTCAGAGAGTTAAAACCTAAAGGGTAGTGTAGTACAAAATCAGAAACCGGGTCAGGACAAACTAAGGTCAAACCAGGAGGATGGCACAGTACAAAATCAGCAAACAAGAGAACAGTAAAAAATACAGGCAATGGTCCGGTTAATTCAGAATACAGGGAACAGGAATGCTAATGAAAGGTGCATACAACAATCACATCTGACTGCAGTGGATGCCCAGTTTAAATCTCCAGTTGCCGGGACGTTAGAGCACCGATATTGCAGCTGTTGATCGGTCCTGCATGCACCATGCAGGACCTGTCACCATGGACAACAAGGGACACTGGTGGCAGGGCCTGAAACATCCGTGGCGGCACTGGATTCAGTAAATTCATTACACTCGCATTGTATCACCATATGGCCTCAGGTTGGTATTTTCTTGCAAAAAAAAGCAAGGTTAAAAAGGCAAAAAGTATGAGTAAAAGAAATAATTGTACCCTTAGTAAGAGCTCTGTAAGGGTATGTTCACACTACTGAATTTCCATATGGGAATTGCATTCAGGAATTCCGCTACATGTACCCTAACATAAGTGTGAATGGGTCTTCCACTGACCCATTCACAACATGTTCATTCTTTCCCCGGAATTACACATGGTCTGCATTTCCGTCAATGGTGACGGCACAGGTCGTAATTCCATTCAGAGGTTCTGTAGGAGAATCACTGATCTTTCCCAAATATTCACTTTGTGCTATGTTTCCGATTTATTGAAGGGATAAAGGAAGTTCTATGAAAGAGCCATTAATAACTACTTGTAATTGTTCAATTGGCTACGAGCAGAATTCAGTACCTTGGACAGAGACAAAATTTTATTCATTGTAATCACTTACTAATTATAAGATTGTAAAACCATTTTCTAAAGAAATTCACTAAAATTCAAGAAAAGAAGAAAATAAAGCAATAAGTGGTTTAACATTTTACCCCCAGGGCTTCATCGTGGACCCCATGCAGTTATCATGGCTATTGACTGTCTATCAGGGGAGTAAACAGGTTTGCATGGTTTCTGGAGAAGTGAGACTATATAAATTTATATACTGTACTCTTCTTAGTTATATTACTGTACAGCCAGTGACAGGTCTGATCTAACATAAGTGAGAAGAAGGGGATGAAACACATGCGCTTTCAGGACAAACCTTATGCATTTGGCCACTACAATCTGACTGACCATTCCTCCATGCTATATTTGCACTTTAAGTGGTTGAAAACAGTCATAATTTCCAGGATTCATATAATAACATGCATTTTAATAACATAAATAATGTAAATTAATTTAGATAATTTCTAGAATATGGAACAACCCTCCAGGCAGCCTTAGAGTGGCCCACCAAAAGATCCAGCAGTGGACCCAGCTGCCAAGAAGATCCAACGGTGGACCCAGCGGCCAAGAAGATCCCGTGGTGGACCCAGCTGCCAAGAAGATCCAGCGGTGGACCCAGCTGCCAAGAAGATCCAGCGGTGGACCCAGCTGCCGAGAAGATCCAGCGGTGGACCCAGCTGCCAAGAAGATCCAGCGGTGGACCCAGCTGCCAAGAAGATCCCGCGGTGGACCCAGCTGCCAAGAAGATCCAGCGGTGGACCCAGCTGCCAAGAAGATCCAGCGGTGGACCCAGCTGCCAAGAAGATCCAGCGGTGGACCCAGCTGCCAAGAAGATCCAGCGGTGGACCCAGCTGCCAAGAAGATCCAACGGTGGACCCAGCTGCCAAGAAGATCCAGCAGTGGACCAAGCTACCAAAGGAGACCCAGCATTGGACCCAGCTGCCAAGAAGATCCAGCGGTGGACCCAGCTGCCGAGAAGGTCCAGCGGTGCACCAAGCTACCAAAGGAGACCCAGCATTGGACCCAGCGGCCAAGAAGATCCAGCGGTGGACCCAGCTACCAAGAAGATCCAGCGGTGGACCCAGCTACCAAGAAGATCCAGCGGTGGACCCAGCTGCCAAGAAGATCCAGCGGTGGACCCAGCTACCAAGAACATCCAGCGGTGAACCCAGCTGCCAAGAAGAGCCAGTGGTGGACCCAGCTGCCAAGAAGGCCCAGCGGTGCACCAAGCTACCAAAGAAGACCCAGCATTGGACCCAGCTGCCAAGAAGATCCAATGGTGGACCAAGCTGGCAAAAATTGGAGAAAAATACCCTTTTTTTTTTCTAGAAAATGAACTGTGGAATACGTTCTTTTATAATGATGAATAATATGTGTATAACATGGTTTTCAAACTAACATTTAGACCTTCCTGAAAGGCATCTGAGAATCTTTGCAAGTTCTCCAGTCTCACCTAAGGACAAGAAAATCCTGGAAAACAATACATTTTTAATATGCATCTCTCTCTTTAGGGACGCTGCAGGGAGAAGGTTTCAGTTTTGTTTGGTTGAGGCTGGGTCCATTGTGTTGATATTACACAATACCCTACCGCCGAAGTATTTTCGGCAGCTCCGCTTGCTGAATTCAGCGAGCGGACATTCCACAGTGTGAACGCACCCAAATGGTGAGACCAACATTAAAATAATTTTAAGTTTATAAAACTACTCTGCATTTTCTCCCCCATCACATATAATGTTCTCCCCCATCAAATTTTTTTTCTGGAATTTTTTTTCCCATGGCTTAAAATTTTTCTAAAATGTTACATCTCTACTTCGGGTGGTCTGTTCTAAACTCCAAAGAGCTTAAAACCCATTACCAATAGGCCTACTTCTTGCTAAGCACCCACTTGTGTTGCTGGTTAGGACGTAAGCAAAGCATTCATTTCTAATGATAATTTTTTTCCCCTTAGTCCTATCAGCAGCACACAACCTTTCTTCCCTTGTGTGTGCCCCCTCTTATAGGGAGGGAGTAATTTCTTGATTAATTGATTTATTATAATTTTTTTCTTTTTTTTAAATAGATGTTTGTCCTACCAGTTCACAGGAGCCGACATGCCCCATGTGTGCTGCTGTTAGGTCTAAGGGACAGCAAATTATCATTACATGTGATTTCTTTTTCCTTCACTTGTCTTAATGTTGTGGCTGTATCGGTGTATGGTTTAGTAACAATGTCTCTGATAGATGTCTTGCACACCAGCTCTTAATATAAGTTATATATAGCATTACATACAGTGTTATAACTCTGCGGTCAGGTCTGCTTTAGCTTAAAAAGAAGACTTTTAAGTTTCTTCTTTTTTAAGTTATAGATTTCATAAAAAGCACATTTTGATGGGCAGTAAAAAAAAAATCAAATCAAATGCAGGGTCAATTTTTAGCTTTATATATTTGGGTGGAGAATATATCTGTTCTACAAATGGTAAAGATCAGAGCGGTGTAACCCCCTTTCTCTGGGCTGGTAAGGAGATGAATGGAGCGTACGGCATCAAAAGAACACGACGCACAATGAATGGAGCATAATGATGATTTTTTTACTTCGCGAGGTGCGAAGGATCTGAGGAATCTCATTATACGGATGTAACAGTGCTTGGTGTGCGCCAGTATCACTGAGCTTTCTGTGTGGGCTGTTGATTTCTTTTTTTTTTTTTTTTTATTGGACCGCAAGTAAAGCCTAATATATTATTTTAAAGGACAGATTTAGCTTTGCTCCTTTTTTTTTTTTTTTTTGCAGGTTGGCTGCATTCTGTCCCCAATGACAGATGTCTGGGTATAGAACAGTGTTTCCCAACCAGGGTGCCTCCAGCTGTAGCAGAACTACTACTCCTAGCATGCTGGGAGTTGTAGTTCTGCAAATATCAATAGCACACGTGAATATAAGAACTTTGTGATACATCTTATAACACAAAAATGCTTCTTTCTCCTGTTATCAAACATTTTCTTCCTCCCCTTCACCCTTCTGCTGTTCAAATCTATTCTGAATTTCAACTCCGTTTTGACCTGTGTCTGCAGGACAAGCAATACAAGTCTATAGAGAGGGAGCGCAAGATAAGCAATACAAGTCTATGGAGGGGGGAGGGAGCGCAAGATAAGCAATACAAGTCTATAGAGAGGGAGCGCAAGATAAGCAATACAAGTCTATGGAGGGGGGAGGGAGAGCAAGATAAGCAATACAAGTCTATAAAGAGGGGGGGAAGAGGGAGCTAAAGACAAGCTATGAAAATTTATGGAGTGGGAAGAGGGAGCTCAAGACAGTGATACAAGTCTGAGGAGGGAGCTAAAGACAAGGTATACAAGTCTATGGAGAGGGGAGGAGGGAACTCAAGACAAGCAATACAAGTCTATGGAGTGGGAGCTTTGGACAAGTAATACAAGTCTATGAGGGGGGGGGGGGGGGTAGCGCTTCGCTTACCAGCTCTGGGAACAATGCAAATTAGAGAAATTAGCTGAAAAATATCATATAAAAGTTATATAATGACCAGAAATAGTGCTACCTCTCATGTACACACCCATGGCAGTGTGTCCTGAAAAGCCATCTGAAATTATAGGTAAGCTTTAAGATACATGATGAAAGAATCTCAGAACATGTTATGAGGAAAACACAGGGTTATAAAATGCCAAATATAAAATGCCTATGCTAATATAAACTATTTATTGAGAAAATGAGGCCAAAATATAATGCCACAAAACAATTAAAAAATAAATACAACATAAAAAATTGGGAGTGGCTGCAGTTCACTTTCAATAAATCACAGTTCAAGAAAAAGAGAGACTCACAAATGCCAAATTTACACTCTGTGGGTGGCCATTAACCGACCACTCACACCTTAAAGGGACGTTTCAGAAAATTAAGTGGATCTTTTTGGTTGCTGCTACACTCTTCTCTGGTGAAACACTTTCCACCCGAATTGGAGCAAGACTGGAAACAAACAAAAAAAATCGAGGAGCGGACACCCCTATTCCCACAGTCGGTGGATTAACATAATAATTCACTTCGTCAGTGCACTTACTTCACTGAGGGGAGCTGAAGTCAGTCATGTTCCCCTTGTGCCGGTAAGCTCGTCTCTCCCACTTTCGATCCGGTAAGCTAGTCTCTCCCACTTTCGATCCGGTAAGCTCGTCTCTCCCACTTTCGATCCGGTAAGCTCGTCTCTCCCACTTTTGATCCGGTAAGCTCGTCTCTCCCATTTTCGATCCGGTAAGCTCGTCTCTCCCACTTTCGATCCGGTAAGCTCGTCTCTCCCACTTTCGATCCGGTAAGCTCGTCTCTCCCACTATCGATCCGGTAAGCTCGTCTCTCCCACTTTCGATCCGGTAAGCCGAAGTCAGTCATGTTCCCCTTGTGCCGGTAAGCTCGTCTCTCCCACTTTCGATCCGGTAAGCTCGTCTCTCCCACTTTCGATCCGGTAAGCTAGTCTCTCCCACTTTTGATCCGGTAAGCTTGTCTCTCCCACTTTTGATCCGGTAAGCTTGTCTCTCCCACTTTTGGAACTACAGTTTAAAATTGTTTTGATCTCTATTTCTTCACCTGTGAATTTACTTATAACTTACTTTGCACCATGTTTAATATTATTGCACATCCCGCATTTTTTATGTCCACATCTTGTTTTTTAATGTCCATATTCTTTTTATTTTTTATTTTATTGAGACAAGGGTAAGATGGAGCAATTTGTTGGGCAATAGTTTTTGCTCTTCTGTAAATAAACCTCGGTCTATGTTCATTCTCTCCTAGTGTTTCTTTTAAACAGGGATCATTTTCCAAGATATTGCAGTCTTTTGTTTTGAATTTAGAACCGTGAAATAAATGTTGTCCCATAATCAACTTTCTTGTGGTTTTTTTTTTTCTGTCCCAATTTTTGATTTTCTATTTGTTCCTTTTGTTTTATTACATTCGCCTTTCTTCTTGCTCCTTTTATTACTTGTACTGGATATTTCTTTTCTAAAAAGCGATCCTCTATAATTTTCGATCCGTTAAGCTCGTCTTTGCCACTTTCGATCCGGTAAGCTCGTCTCTCCCACTTTTGATCCGGTAAGCTCGTCTTTCCCACTTTCGATCCGGTAAGCTTGTCTCTCCCACTTTTGATCCGGTAAGCTCGTCTCTCCCACTTTCGATCTGGTAAGCTTGTCTCTCCCACTTTCGATCCGGTAAGCTCGTCTCTCCCACTTTCAATCCGGTAAGCTCGTCTCTCCCACTTTCGATCCGGTAAGCTCGTCTCTCCAACTTTCGATCCGGTAAGCTCGTCTCTCCAACTTTCGATCCGGTAAGCTCGTCTCTCCCACTTTCGATCCGGTAAACTCGTCTCTATCCCTTTCGATCCGGTAAGCTCGTCTCTCCCCCTTTCGATCTGGTAAGCTCATCTCTCCCCCTTTCGATCCGGTAAGCTAGTCTCTCCCTCTTTCGATCCAGTAAGCTCGTCTCTCCCACTTTCGATCCGGTAAGCTCGTCTCTCCTACTTTCGATCCGGTAAGCTCGTCTCTCCCACTTTCGATCCGGTAAGCTCGTCTCTCCTACTTTCGATCTGGTAAGCTCGTCTCTCCCACTTTCGATCCGGTAAGCTAGTCTCTCCCACTTTCTTTTCTCCAGTTTTTTCTTTAAATGGATATTTCTTAGTTTATGTTCTTCCTGGAGTGTTTCTTTCTTTTAGTGCATAAATCAGCAGGGACTTGAATTATGTGAAATATTGACCTTTATTATTATAAAACTACACATTCGACGCTTTGCTGAGTTGCCTCCTTCCTCAGGAGATGCCAAATGAAAAATCTATCCTCCTTTTCTACTCTGTCGGGACAAACTGTGCTCTCTCACCGGAAATTACATATAGGGCAAGGGATAAATAAAGGGCATTTCACAGATCTGTAAAGATGAAAACCTTTTATACTCATTACAACATAAAGTGTCAAGGGATAAAGTGTCAAGTTTAAATATTTAAAAACTTTCTCTTTTGCATAATGTTGAGAATTTCCTTAAACTTTTTTCAATCTGTTCTATTGGAATAACTGTTAGGAGTTCGGGGTCTGCATTATGGGCTATGACAAAATGTCGGGACACACTGTGCTTTGAATATCGATGTCTGATATTGAATCTATGGGATGTAATTCTTTTCCTTAGAGGTTGTGATGTCCTCCCTACGTATTGGATCCCACAGGGACATTCTTAAATATAAATAACATATTCGGAACTACAGTTTAAAATTGTTTTGATCTCTTATTTCTTCACCTTTGGATTTACTTATAACTGACTTTGCACCATGTTTAATATTATTGCACGTCCCGCATTTTTTATGTTCACATCTTTTTTTTAATGTCCATATTCTTTTTATTTTTAATTTTATTGAGACAAGGGTAAGATGGAGCAATTTGTTGGGCAATAGTTTTTGCTCTTCTGTAAATAAACCTTGGTCTATTTTCATTCTCTCCTAGTGTTTCTTTTAAAGAGGGATAATTTTCCAAGATATTGCAGTCTTTTAAAATTTGTTTTCGCATTTTGAACTGTGAAATAAAAGCTGCCGGTATCCAGTATAGGCGATCGCCACTGTATTAACTACAGTGTAAGCGTGGGCACGCACTGCCTGTGAACAAGCGCAGGGAGCGCGCACACAGGCAGTGCAGAGTAATCCTGAAGTCCAAGAATGGGAGCTCCCCCCATTGCTAGCCATGATTAAACCCCATAATGCAAGCTAGCCACATGCCACCCCCCCTTCCATTCCAACGCCAGCCATGATCCCGAAGCCGACCCAGCGCGCACAGCACGCAGGCTTCTCATGCCTGCAGCAACGGGCGAGTGCATCGCTGCCTCCGACGGAACCTGGTCACCTGCATCTTCATGGCGGTCGCTGGTGAGGAAGTGAAGGAGCAGCGGGTGGTGCAATTTGGGGTCCGGAGGCCGTGGGGGGAGAATGGTTGCTGTGGGTTGTGTGAATTTGGGGTCAGGAGGAGCTGGGGGAGGGGTTGGGGTCCGGAGGCAGCATGTGTATGTATGATATGTGTGTATGTACTGTATGTATGATATGTGTGTATGTACTGTATGTATGATATGTGTGTATGTACTGTATGTATGATATGTGTATATACTGTATGTATAATGTATGGATGGATAATGTGAGTGTATGTACTGTATGTATGATGTATGAATGATGTGGATGTCAATGAGTGTAGAAGAAGGCTTACGGAGTAGAGTGCAGTGATTTGCAGACTGCCCAAGCTCACTTCGGAGTTTCAGAGCAGAGGAGTCATCACTGTGAGAGACAGACAGAAGAAGGAAGAAAAGCAAAGTAAGTGAGCAACAGATAAATGATATTTGCTCTGGATATATAGGTCCTATACACATTAAAAATATATGTACATGATCAGGATTAGGTACTGAGTAACACATCACTTTTTTTTTTGCACTATGACAGGTAAGCTTTAAGTGTCTCAGCGGGGAGCCTCTATGACCCAGTGATCCTGATATTTGCCGGTAATGAGTCCAGTCTGTGAGAACTGCTGTAAATCATACCATCTTCTTCTCTCCTGTGTGTTTCTGATTTCTGTTCTTTGATGCTGGGCCAGGATGAGCTGTGATGTGTTAGGACCTGTGATTATGAGGAGAAAGTGGCCTACACTATGGGTATCATTGGTTCTCAGCCATGTGGCGCACACGTCAAGGCGGTCAAATACCAAGACAACATCGCAGTAAAAGATAAAGATGGAGGGGCACTGAGAGGTTAAAGACACTCTTGCTGTTTATAAAGTAACAAAATCTAAAATGCTTTATTCTCCATCTCTTAAAATGATATTGGGAAGGAACGAGACTGTAGGTGACTCATGGATAGGTTACTCTTCCCCCTTCATAGTCCTTCTATTTTCCTGTGGGCCCTCAGTAGGCCTGCAATGGACACCATCCAGATCTAGAAATGGGTATTGTGAACTGAAGAAGGTTTTCTACAGTAAAGGACCATTCTTAAAGGGGTACTCCAGTGCTTAGACATCTTATCCCCTAGCCAAAGGATAGGGGATAAGATGCCTGATTGCGGGAGTCCCGCCGCTGGGGACCCCTGTGATCTTGCACGCCGCACCCTGTTTATAATCAGTCCCGGTCATGCCGTCGGCCCTGTGGTCGCCGGTAATCAGACCTGGAGCGAACACACTCTGGGGACTGATTATAAATGGGGTGCGGCGAGCAAGATCACGGGGGTCCCCAGGGGCGGGACTCCCGCGATCAGGCATCTTATCCCCTATCCTTTGGATAGGGGATAAGATGTCTAAGCACCGGAGTACCCCTTTAAAGGGGTACTCCACCCCTTGACATCTTATCCCCTATCCTTTGGATAGGGGATAAGATGTCTGATCGCGGGCGTCCCGCCACTGGGGACCCCCACGATCTCGGCTGCATCAACCCAAAAATCCGGTGTATGGAGCAAACTTCACTCTGTGCCAGATAACTGGCGGGGCTGAGGCTTGTGACATCACGGTCACGCCCCACTCTTGCCGTCACAGCCACGCCCCCTCAATGCAAGTCTATGGGAGGGGGGCGTGATGGCCCTGTGAAATTGTGGGGGTCCCCAGCAAGAAATAGTAAGTAAATTTTTGGGAATCACCTTGATTTCCCTTTGTAATTATCAGACTTAAATAGTAACACACAGACAATTGCATTCATGATACTTTTTGTTGAGAACATTGAGTAAGCAGAAGAAAAAAGTAACTGGTGACTGAGACAATCGCAATGATTAAAACTTTTGACGTGTCTCTACATCAAGTTATAAACAACCTTTAAGGGGTGACCCCCTGGCAGGAAAAAACCCTTACCTAGAACCCCCCCATAAAATAGTAATGTTTATTGTATGCTGTTTAAAATTGGTACCCTTCAAAAACAATGTTAAAATTATCATACAGCGGTATGTAAGTGGTTAATCTGGGAGAGTAATTTGGCTACTCCTCTCTGGGTATAATGTACTAGCCTTGTTCACACTCTGTTCTTGTGCGCTCCTGGCTACGCACTGTATATGACAGCACTGTATCCCTACTAATATATGCCACTATGCCTATGGGTTAAAACATGAACCGATAGCCTCCTCGACGTTTCGCTGACAAATCAGCTTTGTCAAGGGCTATGAGGCTACTGCCCTTGACAAAGCTGATTCGTCAGCGAAACGTCAAGGAGGCTATCAGTTCATATTTTAACCCAGCGGCGTAGTGGCCTATATTAGTCTATATCACTTGGCCAAAGTAGGAAGTGTACAGATCAGTGGTTAGTGTTGTCACCTTGCAGAGCTGTAGTCCTAGGTTCAAACCTACCAGGGACAACATCTTGGAGTTTGTATGTTCTCCCCGTGTGGGTTTTCTCTCACACAACAAAACATGCTTATAAGTTAATTTTCAATTTCAATTGTAAGCCCCCAATAGATCAGGGAACAATTTGAGTGGCGACAAGCTCTGTACAGTGCTGTGGAGTATGTTGGGGAATTAGCTTAAAGGGGTACTCCGCTCCTAGACCTCTTATTCCCTATCCAAAGGATAAAGGATAAGATGTCTGCTTGCGGGGGTCCCGTCGCTAGGGACCCCCCGCGATCTCTGCTGCGGCACCCCAGACATCCGGTGCACGTAGCGAACTTTGCTCCATGCTGGATGACTGGTGATGCGGGGCGGAGGCTCATGATGTCACGGCCATGCCTCGCCTGTGATGACACAGCCAAGCCCTCTCAATGCAAGTCCATGGAAAGTGGCGTGACAGTCACGCCCCCTTCCATAGACTTGCATTGAGGGGAGCGTGGCGGTGATGTCACGAGCCTCTGGCACTGGACCCGATGCTCTAAACGAACACCGGGTGCAGCAGGGAAATTGCGACGGTCCCCAGCAGTGGGACCCCCACGATTAGAGATCTTATTCCCTATCCTTTGGATAGGGGATAAGATGTCTAGGGGCAGAGTACCCCTTTAAATGACGCTTTGTAATGCGTCATTTCACCTAAGGTGGTGCTGTGAAGAGAATGAACCAGATCGCATCGGACTGTTGGAGGTTCCAATAGGAGGAACTCTTTGTGGTCAACAAGTAGAATTGTCCAAGGCAGATGACTTCTGTTGAATTCCAGAAATTGTGGTTGGACTTCAAAACTGCCGGTCGCCCACGAACCCCCATGCAACATGATGGGGGTGTGAATAGTTATTTTCTAAAGAATGTATGAAAGGGTAAAAGTTGCAGTGCCCACATGTGTCCATGTGCTGGACAAGTTCTGTAGGAGCCCAAGGTTTTAGCCCGTAGCCCTGAAGTTTAGCACCCTCACATTTTTATGGGAAATTGTTTAGTCCTTTCCTGGTTGTTTTTTGTTTTGCACCATTTATCTCTACATAAGTCAGCTGATATCTCTGGAACTTTGTTTATTACTATGGAATATGAAGCTCCATTTAATGACATCTAGGAAGCCCTCGGACCGGTCATCTCTTCACTAGTAATTATATCCGGATTGGGTTGAGTCATCAAAACCCTTAAAAAGAATTCATATTTCAAAAAATCTTCCTTTTTAATGACTCCAAAAAACAGAAAATGATGTTTGTCCCTGATGCACAGTCACTCCCACATCAGAGACATAATTGCCTTATTACCAGTTGAGCCCATCGTGCAGAGCCGATACATTGTATCACAGTCCTCTTAAAGGGGTACTCCAGTGGAAAACAGGAAAAAAAAAATTCAATGAACTGGTGCCAGAAAGTTAAACAGATTTGTATCTTAATCCTTCCAGTACTTTTTAGCAGCTGTATGCTACAGAGGAAATTATTTTCTTTTTTGAATTTCTTTTTTGTTTTGTCCACACTGCTCCCTGCTGACACCTCAGTCCGTGTCAGGAACTGTCCAGAGCAGCATAGGTTTGCTATGGGGATTTTCTCCTGCTCTGGACAGTTCCTGATATGGGCATCAGGTGTCAGCAGAGAGCACTGTGGACAAGACAAAAAAATGTTTTCCACTAGAATACCCCTTTAACGGAGACCTATCAGCCGAAACTCAGGGGAGTAAATAATGCCATGGCTATATAGGGCATCAGGATATAAGGCATACCTTTTTTTTAATCCACACAGTCCTTTCAGGAGCTGAGATATAAACTTTTCTTATTATGCAAATGAGGCTCAAAACCCAGCCGACAATATCTATCATGGTAAAAGCTTATGCCAGTCTAGCCTATCACCAACCCTGGCCCACTTGCATCTGACTACCCCATATGACTGACAGCCACTAAATAATGAGGACATGGGCTGGACTCTTGCTCTGCTGGAGAACACACCCCCTGGGCACTTAAAGGGGTACTCTGGTGGAAAACATTATTATTTTTTTTTAAATCAACTGGTGCCAGAAAGTTAAACAGATTTGTAAATTACTTGTATTAAAAATCTTAATCCTTCCAGTACTTATTAGCTGCTGAATACTACAGAGGAAATGATTTTCTTTTTGGAACACAGAGCTCTCTGCTGACATCACAAGCACAGTGCTCTCTGCTGACATCTCTGTCCATTTTTAGAACTGTCCAGAGCAGCATATGTTTGCTATGGGGATTTTCTCCTACTCTGGACAGTTCTTAAAATGGACAGAGATGTCAGCAGAGAGCACTGTGGTTCGTGATGTCAGCAGAGAGCTCTGTGTTCCAAAAAGAAAATCATTTCCTCTGTGGTATTCAGCAGCTAATAAGTACTGGAAGGATTAAGATTTTTTTAATAGAAGTAATTTACAAATCTGTTTAACTTTCTGGATCCAGCTGATTAAAAAAAAAAAAAAAAAAAAGTTCACCAGAGTACCCCTTTAAATCAACTGGTTCCAGAAAGTTAAACAGATTTGTAAATGACTTCTTTGAAAAAATCTTTACCCTTCCAGTACTTTTTAGAAGCTGTATGCTACAGAGGAAACTTTTTTTTTCTGAATTTCTTTTTGTCTTGTCCACAGTGCTCTCTGCTGACACCTCTTGCCCGTATCAGGAAGTGTCCAGAGCAGGAGCAAATCCCCATAGCAAACCTCTCCTGCTCTGGACAGTTCCTGACACAGACAGAGGTGTCGGCAGAGAGCACTGTGGACAAGACAAAAAAGAAATTCAAAAAGAAAACGATTTCCTCTGTAGCATACAGCTGCTAAAAAGTACTGGAAGGGTAAAGATTTTTTAATAGAAGTAATTTACAAATCTTACAATGAAAAGAGGTAGCGTGCACTCACCGCGGGTAAACAGCTGCAGGCCCGAGGTCCGGGATCACCACGGCATAGACAAAGACGGTAAGGGGCGCTCAGAGGCTACGCCGGCTGTTTCGGACGTAGGAACGTCCTTCTTCCGGCCTCGAGGCTGGAAGAAGGACGTTCCTACGTCCGAAACAGCCGGCGTAGCCTCTGAGCGCCCCTTACCGTCTTTGTCTATGCCATGGTGATCCCGGACCTCGGGCCTGCAGCTGTTTACCCGCGGTGAGTGCGCGCTACCTCTTTTCATTGTATTGTTTGATACTTTATCTAGTGTGTGCACCCCGCAGGTGCTGCGTCGTTACTTATCGGGTCCGGAGGCTGCCAGTGTACACCAGCGGTATTGTATATCTGCATGCTTAGCTGCACGGTGTGCTCTCTCCCCTTCCAGTGGCTTAATTTACAAATCTGTTTAACTATCTGGAACCAGTTGATGTACCCCTTTAATTCCTGCAATTGGTTAATTCCTGCCATCTGGTCCTAGTCATTTGTGTGCTTTATTGTTACTAAGGTGGCACCGCACTTCTTGTTGGGTTAAACAGGCGAGATTTGCTGGAGAGTTTACTTTATCCCTACACATCATCTGACATTGAATTTATGTGTGTAAATACAGTAGATAAGATGGCAATTTAATAGATTGGCCTTTTCCTTATCCTCCTCCATCATCACACCCAGATTATTTCTTAGGCTAAGTTTCTGCTTGTTTTTTTTGTCCTGCGTTTTTTTGGTTTGAAAAAAACGCAAGAAAAAACGCCTGAAAAACGTCAGTGCAATTTCCTGCGTCTGGCGTTTTTTCTGGAGTTTTTTCATTTGTGTGGAAAATGCACCTTGGCAGTTTTTTTTTTTGTACCCAAAATTTGTTGGGTACCAAAAACAAAAAAAGGATGCAGTAGTGATGGAAACATTTTTATTTAACGAAATTTATATATTTTACCACAAAATTTTTATAAATTTTTAATAATTGCGTGTGTGTATACGTGTGTTTCACTTTTTTTCTCTATTTTTTTAATTTTTTAGGTAGTACTACTACTCCCAGCATGGAACAGACTGTTCCATCCAGGGAGTAGTAGTACCTGTACCAATAGACATATCGCCCCGGGTGTCAGTCTGACACCCGATGCGATCGTCCATAATATAGCAGAGATGCGGAGCGGCTCTATACAGCGTTCACATCTCTGCACTATACGCCGGCCAGTGATGTGAATAGAACTATTTTCCACCCAGAGTGGGGGATTGGCCGGATGGTTGCAGCCAATCACAGCTCTCTGAGGGAAATATGAATGAGTGAGTGGCCGGAGTACAGAGCAGAGATGCCCGTGATCTGTTCTTACCTGCAGGTACTACTACTCCAAACATGGAGCACACTCTGCCTGCTCCATGCTGGGAGCTGTAGTACCTGCATTATTAGACAGATCGCAGCTAGTGTAATTTCTGACACCTGTTGCGATCTGTCTATTAATGCAGGTACTACAGCTCCCAGCATGGAGCAGGCAGAGTGTGCTCCATGTTGGGAGTAGTAGTACCTGCAGTTATGGACAGATCACAGCGGATGTCGCTACTGACACCAGCTGTGACCCTCCTGTATAATGTATAGATGCGGCCCTCTTCTATGGTCCCCTGCACTGCCGTATATATACACCTATTCATATTTCCCACAGAGTTGTCATTGGCTGGAACCATCTGGCCAATCACAGCTCTCTGCAGGAAATATGAATAGGTGTATATATACGGCAGTGCAGGGGACCATAGAAGAGCGGCCGCATCTATACATTATACAGGACGATCGCAACGGGCGATCTGTCAATTAGTACAGGTACTACTACTCCCATCATAGAACAGTGTGTTCCATGCTGGGAGTACTAGTACTTCCTAAAAAAAATTTAAATAATAAAGAAAAAAAGTGAAAAACACACACTACATTTTTATTAATGTCGTCTATATTTTTTGTGCCGTACCCGCCCAGATAAATTGATCCCTGTTTTAAAAAGTTGTAAAACATTTTTTATAATAAAGATAGATTTCATTAGATACAATTTTTTCCTTCACTACTGTATCTTTTTTATCAATTTTTTTTAAAAGTACCCTATGAAATGTTATTAAAAAAGGTATCTTCCTCATTTTTATGGATGGCTAAAGTCAAAAAAGAATAAAAACCTCCTGCAAAAACACCAAAGTTAAAACCCACATATCGTTTTTCTTGGCGTTTTTTTTCACTCCCATAGACTACTATGGGAGAAAAACGCCACGATTTTTACTAAAAAATTGCCAGTGGGTCAACATGCTGCGATTTTGGAAAACTGCCAAGGAGCTGAAAAATGCCAAAAAAGAGTGCAAAAACGCCAAAAGGATTTAAAAAACGCCAAAGTGAAAAACGCCAAGTGGAATAAGAATTTTGCGATTTCTCATTGATTTACAGCTAACATCTGGCTGCAGTGTTTTTTGGCCGAAAAAAACTAGTGAAAACTTAGCCTTAGGTGCCTAATATTTTCAGAAATGTTTTTAAATTATATAATATTATTATTTATGTAGGTGAAGAGTGTTTTTATTTTATTTTTATTTAAATTTTTTACTTTCGATGGCAATCGTTTGCTCTGTTGCAATTTCTTTTTAAATAGAATTTATTCTTTATAATTTTTCCACACCTCCCCACATGTTTATAAAGAGGTCTAGAAACCTGGTGCCAGAAAGTTAAACAGATTTGTAAATGACTTCTATTAAAAAAAAATCTTAACCCTTCCAGTGCTTATCAGCTGCTGTATACTACAGAGGAAGTTCTTTTCTTTTTGAATTTCTGTTCTGTCTGACCACAGTGCTCTCTGCTGACATCGCTGTCCATGTCAGGAACTGTCCAGAGCAGGAGAGAGTGGTTTGCTATGGGGATTTACTCCTACTCTGGACAGTTCCTGACATGGACAGAGGTGTCAGCAGAGAGCAATGTGGTCAGGCAGAAAGGAAATTCAAAAAGAAAAGAACTTTCTCTGTAGTATTCATCAGCTGATAAGTACTGGAAGGATAATTTTTTTAAATAGAAGTCTTTTACAAATCTGTTTAATGGTGGGTTCACACTACGTTTTCTCCCATACGGGAGCGCATACGGCAGGGGGGAGCTAAAACCTCGCGCTCCCGTATGCCTTCGTATGCGCTCCCGTGTGTCATTCATTTCAATGAGCCGGCCGGAGTGAAACGTTCGGTCGGCTCATTTTTGCGCCGTATGCGCTTTTACGACCGGACCTCAAACCGTGGTTGACCACAGTTTTAGGTCCGGTTGTAAAAGCGCATACGGCGCAAAAATGAGCCGACCGGACCGAACGTTTCACTCCGGCCGGCTCATTGAATTGAATGACATACGGGAGCGCATACGGGAGCGCGAGGTTTTAGCTCCCCCCTGCCGTATGCGCTCCCGTATGGGAGAAAACGTAGTGTGAACCCAGCCTAACTTTCTGTTACCAATTGATTTAAAAGATAATGTTTTCCAGTGGAGTACCCCTTAAAAGGGTACTCCGCTGCTAGACATCTTATCCCCTATCCAAATGATAGGGGATAAGATGTCTGGTTGCAGGGGCTCCCTGTGGCAGTGGTTATGATGTTACGGTCATGCCCCCTCGTGACATCACGCCATGCCCCCTCCATTCATGTCTATGGAAGGGGCATGTATACCGACACGCCCCCTCCCATAGACATGAATGGAGGGGGCATGGCGTGATGTCTTGAGGAGGCGTGGCCATAACATCATAACCACTGCCACAGTGAGGAGGCATGGTGTGACCTCACGAGGGGGCGTGGCCGTGACCTCACAATCACTGTGTCCAGCTCTGAGCGTTCTGAACAAAAGGAGTACCCCTTTAAGGCGCTAGTGAAGTGAGTTCTCCATACTTTGTTTTTGATAAGACGCCTATGTGGTAGCTTAGGGGTGTAGGGTTTATGGGGTGTAGCTGTGCGGTTTCTAAAGGGTGCTTGCTTAACCCTTTCTATTCATGACTCCAGGGTGAGGACTATTCTCTGTATGCTTGTCCTACCGCCACCCATCCCAAGAGCGATAGGGAGATAGGAAATAATTGATTGTCCACAACCGGAGACTTTGCTGAAACTTGTCGGAACTTTTACTGAAGATTTTCTGCAATAATAAACAGGAACAGTCCATATAACAAAGTCTATTAGAGCTTAACAAGTGGTTGGGACCTCGTGAGTCTATTGAGCTTAGGAAGTTAATTGTTGCGCTGATCCACTGGATTTAGGGGTTTAGATTCGGTCCAGCAATCACGCTAGCTTTATCGGGGATTGAGATTTTAACTCACGGTTTAGTTTTAGGCTGAGGCCGGCAGGCTTCTGGCCTAACTTGTCTTTGTAAGTTGCACAGATCTGTCCTGATAGTCAGGCATCCAGGAGAGCAGCAACCCAAGAGAGCGATAATTGGCTACAGCTCCCTTATATGGGCAGGGGCTGGACTTAAGCTCACTGGTCCATAACAACTGTTAATCTTCTGTACAAAGAGTTATGGCTAATCATGTGACCCAAGGACCTCCAAAGGTCCTCCAAAATAACATAGAGGAATCAACACAGTCATATGACCGAAGGTCCTGCGACTCTACCAAGGTAAGCACACTAATATACATTATATTAAATATATACATTTAAATATTACAAAATTCGAAAAGAAGGAGGCGACTATGGGCTGTCCCACCTGGGGGACCCTACCTGAACGTAGTGACTCTGACTTTGGGGACCACCAAACAAGGTACGGTATGCAATACGGTACGGGACACCACAAAGCCCCTTACTTAAGATAAGTGGGCCTCGACGTCTGTCCCCTAAGTAAGAGGGACGAAGTGAAGGTTGCTTTATAACAGTCCTGGGCATAACTTTTCAAACGTCCATTAGTCAGGCTGTATAAACACTACAAGGTTATTTAACTTTTTTAGGTACAAACATAGGCAAGGGTAAACTCATGAACAGGATTACTTGGTTCATGAATTTAGTAACAGGATGACATTGTTATACATGAGATACATCCTCACACTTTTACTTACTTTATTCTCCTTTCCTTTGATTTCTTTTCTCTGACTGGAATTATTTATGAAATATTACATTCCACTTAACATTCTTGAAACTTACTATATATTTCTGAATCTCGCTAGACATTTTTGCCACACTATTTACCTGTTTAGTACACTGAGAGTTTTACTGGTTTGCCTGAGGCTATCTACCAATAAACTAGCTACTAGGGTCCATTGGCTACACGCTCTTATCCCTAGAACACAACAGATAAACCTTGCCTAGGTTACCTTTTTGATTACATGTATTATTTTAGCTTGCAAGAGCAGCTACTGGCCGGGCAGGGCATCTCGCACACGTAAGAGAAAGAAGAGAACAGTTAGTGTACATAACAGTGGCAGGAATTGGAAAATGACAGCCTACAATTCCTAAAGCGTTTACTTGAGTGTGAGATATTTTTGTTGTTTGGTGTACTAAGTTTAAGTGAGGTAAGTACACTTGAGTGATTAGTTTGAGGTACTATGTGTACAGTACTACGTGAAAGGTCAGTCTTGATACCTTAAGGGTGTTTTTTCCTGAGTGGACCTTTGAGAAGGTGTTAGTGATGGGTGACGGAAATGTTACTCCCAGAGAAGCCGAGAGAGCCACCTACTACCAACTACTACAACACCTATTATTTTTTTCTTTTTATGTACACCTGCATAAAGCAAAGTTGTTTTTTTTTTTTTTTTTCTGTGTACAGAAACCATTTGCATTTAGTTACCTTAGCACAAACATTTATTAAACACTACAACAAGGTTCAGGTGCATTCACCTGATAAGTGCAATTTGAGCAAAAGAATATTACGTTACTGTTGAGGTATTTACACGTAAACAGGTGTGCAAGGATCATCAGTCCACCTGCGCTGAGTCCACAGATCATGGCTGCCACATTTAGCCGGGCACACACTTACGAATCTCCTAAGGGGCTAGGAGTCTCTTGGTCTAAGAACCAGGCAGAAAGCTTGATGGTTATGGTTTCAACTTGAATAGTCTTAGCAAAGTCCTGCTAGACACACTTCTTGAACGTTACAGTATCTGTTGGAACAAAAACTTTAAAAAAAAACATGAATGTCACACTTCAGAAGAAACTCTTGCGGTGTCGCCCTGCTCCTCTTCTGGAACCTCTACCCCTCTCAACATTAGAACCAGGCAAGGAATTGATGTGGTTTTCCCACATCACATTAGTGAGGGTTGAGTGGGACACTGTAGGGTTAAGATTAATCATATGGCTACTGGCCGCTGTGGTCGTGGCCAAAGGCAGAATAGTTGGTGCTGGTTGATTCGGCCCCACCTCCTTGTCGGGAGTGGGCCTCAGCACTTTCGTTGGTGCCTGGTGGGCAGGCCAAACCTTCTCGCCTGGAGTAGGCCTAGGCACTTTGCAGGAAACAGAAGGAATTGGCTGCTGCTGCAGAAACTCCTCCTTAGGCTCATAGGTGGAGGCATCAGGAACAGGCCATTTTGACCTCAGCTGGAAGGGGTCCGCCTCCCAATCAGTGGATGGAAAATACTTGAAAGGAAGCTGGGTTGGAGCTGCTGGTCTGGTGACTGCGGCAGCCCACTCTCCTCGCAGGCCCTGGACGGGTGTGTATTCCACTATCTCACCCACCTCCAGGGAATGGAACTTTTTCTCGATGTAGGGCCTCTGGACAGCTCGACGGGTTACGAGGATGGTATAGCCGGTGTGGCAATCAATGAGGGTACCATAACCTCTGACCTTGTCAAACTTGGCTACTGTTGCTCTGCGCCATTCCAAGGGCTTCTCCTCTTCTCGGGGATAGTCCCACATGCAAATGTAGATTGCCTCCATTTCTTTAATGTTTTCTTGGTAGTGGATCCTCTCCTCATGAGGCAGATGGACATGCTTGGGGGCATAAAGTTCTCAGTGTCGGGCCTTTAGCTTTTCCATCACTTCGGCCATTTCGGCCACCTAACGGGCCCTTTCCCTCTGTGCCTTAGGGACCGGTGGGAGGGACTTCCCAGGCAGGGGTTGAAGAACATCATGCATGTACTGGATCATTTCGGGTTTATCCCCAATGGTCCATTTAGGCAATCTTGGTGAGCACGGTCGTGCACTTGGCAAAGCAGACAGGGGTATTTCTGGCTCAGGGCTGGTGGAGGAAGAGAATGCAGCTTCTGAAGACTTACTTACAGAAGTACTTACAGAAGACTCCTCCGTCGGGATCTCAGCCCACGTACCCCATGTCCGGTGGTGAGGGGACAGTCTCACCGGTGAACATGCTCCAGGTGTCCCAGTGATTTTCCCTTGAGGGGTATCCGGCCAGTCATCGTCATCGTCGGGCAATGGGGGAAGATTGCAGGCCCCCTCTTCATCTAACGATAACTGCTGCGCATGGTCAGCAAGGTCGTGGAATAGTTGGGCTGCGACCGCCACAACTTTCCTCTGCTCTGGCACCATCTTGGTGCTCATGCCACGTGGAACGCTGCAGGTTTGCAGCACATTAATAAAGTTGTTTACATAGGGGGGAGTACACTTTAACTGGTGGCAACAGCTGTAGGCACACACCCGTATCCTGTTCGTAGGATGCCAAAAAGCTATGTGGTAGCTTGGGGGTGTAGGGTATATGGGAGTATAGCTGTGCGGTTACTAAAGGGTGCTTGCTTAACCCTTTCTATTCGTGATGCCTGGGTGAGGGCTATTCTCTGTATGCTTGTCCTACCGCCACCCATCCCAAGAGCGATAAGGAGATAGGAAATAATTGATTGTCCACAACCGGAGAGTTTGCTGAAACTTGTTGGAACTTTTACTGAAGATTTTAGGCAATAATGAACAGGAACAAAGTCTATATGAACAAAGTCCATATAACAAAGTCTATTAGAGCTTGACAAGTGGTTGGGACCTCGTGAGTCTATTGAGCTTAGGAAGGTAATTGTTGCGCTGATCCACTGGATTTAGGGGTTTAGATTCGGTCCAGCAATTACGCTAGCTTTAGCGGGGATTGAGATTTTAACTCACGGTTTAGCTTAGGCTGAGGCCGGCAGGCTTCTGGCCTAGCTTGTCTTTGTAAGTTGCGCAGATCCGTCCTGATAGTCCTGCATCCACGAGAGCAGCAACCAAAGAGAGCTATAATTGGCTACAGCTCCCTTATATGGGCAGGGGCTGGACTTAAGCTCACTGGTCCATAACAACTGTCAATCTTCTGTACAAAGAATTATTGGTAAACATGTGACCCAAGGACCTCCATAGATCCTCCAACATACCATAGAGGAATCAACACAGTCACATGACTGAAGGTCCTGCGGCGCTACCAAGGTAAGCATACTAATATACATTATATTAAATATATACATTTAAATATTACAAAATTAGAAAAGAAGTAGGCGAGTAGGGGCTGTCCCACCTGGGGGACCCTACCTGAACGTAGTGACTCTGACTTTGGGGACCACCAAACAAAGTACGGTATGCAAAACGGTTTCGGGACACCACACCTTATTATTTTTATTTTTTTTTACCAGATGGGCTTTGTAGATCTACTCTGTCTATAGAGAGGTGAACTTAAAGAAAGAGTCCAGTGGTGATAAATGTATCCGCTCTACACAGGATCGGGGATAAATGTCTGATTGTGAGGGGTCCGACTGCTGAGAGGCCTGGTGGTGACAACCCAAAGACCTAACAGAGGAACAGCTGTGATGCGAGGCTCCATGCTGGATCCATGCTAGGTAGAGATGTCATAGTGCCATGGCAGCCATGTTGGAATTATCTCCATAGAATGGTGGAGTATAATGGTGGCACTGAAAAGTTTAGCATTGCTCCTCTGCCATCATTGAGAACAGCTGACTCATCTTTTTATAGAAATAATGATACTATTAGGTTAATTTTAGCAAAGGAAAGAGCATAGTTATCGAAAAACCCAATTTGGTTTGAGGGTCCTAGTCTTCTCTGATACCGGTTGATTGGAATCACGACCCAACGCCGTGACATGACGTCTTCACCTCTATGACCGCCCGTTTCCTGCAGATGTCTGACCCTTCTCATTCCACGATTATTCATGACTCACTGGTAATTACTCTCCAGAACTTCAGATTTCCCTCATAATCATTGCCAGGGCTTCATTCTCTACAATGTACAGGTCAGTCCCAGAAGGAACTAAAATTGAACACAAATAATGACTTGGTACTTGAAGTGCGGTAATGAGTTTCGATCTGTTACCAACCATCAACAAACTAAGACGTCTGGTTAAAAATAAATAAATATATTTAAAAATAAAAAAATATATAAATAAAAAAAAAATTATATATGTATGTATATATATTCACTATGCACTGTATATATATATATATATATATATATATACAGTGCATAGTGAAAGTATTCGGACCCCTTTAACTTTTTGACCTTTTGCCACATTTCAGGCTTCAAACATAAAGATATAAAACTGTAATTTTTTGTGAAGAATCAACAACAAGTGGAACGAAATTTATTGGATATTTCAAACTTTTTTAACAAATAAAAAACTGAAAAATTGGGCATGCAAAATTATTCAGCCCCTTTTAGTTAATACTTTGTAGCGCCACCTTTTGCTGTGATTACAGCTGTCAGTCACTTGGGGTATGTCTCTATCAGTTTTGCACATCGAGAGACTGAAATGTTTGCCCATTCCTCCTTGCAAAACCGCTGGAGCTCAGTGAGGTTGGATGGAGAGCGTTTGTGAACAGCTGGAGCTCAGTGAGGTTGGATGGAGAGCGTTTGTGAACAGCTGGAGCTCAGTGAGGTTGGATGGAGAGCGTTTGTGAACAGCTGGAGCTCAGTGAGGTTGGATGGAGAGCGTTTGTGAACAGCTGGAGCTCAGTGAGGTTGGATGGAGAGCGTTTGTGAACAGCTGGAGCTCAGTGAGGTTGGATGAAGAGCGTTTGTGAACAGCTGGAGCTCAGTGAGGTTGGATGGAGAGCGTTTGTGAACAGCTGGAGCTCAGTGAGGTTGGATGGAGAGCGTTTGTGAACAGCTGGAGCTCAGTGAGGTTGGATGGAGAGCGTTTGTGAACAGCTGGAGCTCAGTGAGGTTGGATGGAGAGCGTTTGTGAACAGCTGGAGCTCAGTGAGGTTGGATGGAGAGTGTTTGTGAACAGCTGGAGCTCAGTGAGGTTGGATGGAGAGCGTTTGTGAACAGTTGGAGCTCAGTGAGGTTGGATGGAGAGCGCATGTGAACAGCTGGAGCTCAGTGAGGTTGGATGGAGAGCGTTTGTGAACAGCTGGAGCTCAGTGAGGTTGGATGGAGAGCGTTTGGGAACAGCTGGAGCTCAGTGAGGTTGGATGGAGAGCGTTTGTGAACAGCTGGAGCTCAGTGAGGTTGGATGGAGAGTGCATGTGAACAGCTGGAGCTCAGTGAGGTTGGATGGAGAGCGTTTGTGAACAGCTGGAGCTCAGTGAGGTTGGATGGAGAGTGTTTGTGAACAGCTGGAGCTCAGTGAGGTTGGATGGAGAGCGTTTGTGAACAGCTGGAGCTCAGTGAGGTTGGATGGAGAGCGTTTGTGAACAGCTGGAGCTCAGTGAGGTTGGATGGAGAGCGTTTGTGAACAGCTGGAGGTCAGTGAGGTTGGATGGAGAGCGTTTGTGAACAGCTGGAGGTCAGTGAGGTTGGATGGAGAGCGTTTGTGAACAGCTGGAGCTCAGTGAGGTTGGATGGAGAGCGTTTGTGAACAGCTGGAGCTCAGTGAGGTTGGATGGAGAGTGCATGTGAACAGCTGGAGCTCAGTGAGGTTGGATGGAGAGCGTTTGTGAACAGCTGGAGCTCAGTGAGGTTGGATGGAGAGCGTTTGTGAACAGCTGGAGCTCAGTGAGGTTGGATGGAGAGCGTTTGTGAACAGCTGGAGGTCAGTGAGGTTGGATGGAGAGCGTTTGTGAACAGCTGGAGGTCAGTGAGGTTGGATGGAGAGCGTTTGTGAACAGCTGGAGCTCAGTGAGGTTGGATGGAGAGCGTTTGTGAACAGCTGGAGGTCAGTGAGGTTGGATGGAGAGCGTTTGTGAACAGCTGGAGCTCAGTGAGGTTGGTTGGAAAGCGTTTGTGAACAGCTGGAGCTCAGTGAGGTTGGATGGAGAGCGTTTGTGAACAGCTGGAGCTCAGTGAGGTTGGATGGAGAGCGTTTGTGAACAGCTGGAGGTCAGTGAGATTGGATGGAGAGCGTTTGTGAACAGCTGGAGCTCAGTGAGGTTGGATGGAGAGCGTTTGTGATCAGCTGGAGGAACATATATATATATGGAGAAGAATATGCCATTGCTAACCTATCTGCCCCAATTCTGAAACCACCAAAAATCCATTAGTTTTGAGGGACAGAGTCCTGTACTATACAGTAATTCCCAAAATGCATTGCTTTCCCTCCACTCTTCATCACAGTCCTCCCATCCTAATCCCTGCTCCCCTCACACAGCACTCCTGTCAGTTCACTGCCCAGAACTGTAGCAGAAAATGTTATTAGTAAGGTTGTAGCACCTACTGTAATCATTCCCTGTCTGCTCCTCTGCCTGTGGCAGAATTCTGTAATCACACCTCATTCTATCTAAATGTCCCCCAAAGATATAAATGTGTTTACAACAGGGAGATGGTGATGTAGGCTGTAGGGGACTGGTCAGAGGTGATGACATCACTAAGGGGGAGGGGGGGCTTAGCTCTGAGACAAGATCAAGCCACATCCTCACCTCCTGAGTCAGCATAGGATGATGCGTTGTCTCTGGAGAGAGGGAGGAGCCGGGAGCAGCTGAGACGACACAACACTAACAATGAGAGGAATATACAACTTCCTGTTAGGGGAGAGAGAGGAGCCGGGAAGCTGCTGAAACAATACCAGACTGACAATGAAAAGACTACACAACCTCTTCTCAGGGATGAACTAATCCTTTTGTGATTTCAATATATAAGTAAGTTATATATCTTGAGCTATATGCATGATCTCTAGTGAATGGATAGGCTGTTGTGGTGTCCCGGTACCATATTGTATACCGTACCTTGTATGGTGGTCCCCAAAGTGAGAGTTACTACATTCAGGTAGGGTCCCCCAGGTGGGTCAGCCCTTGTCGCCTCCTCCTTTTCTAATCTTATAATGTTTATGTGTACATATTTAATAATGTGTATATTTAATATAATGCATAATGTGTATATTTAATATAATGCTTGATAGCGTTGCAGGACATTCGGTCATGTGACTATGTTAATTCCTCTATGGTATGTTGGAGGACCTTTGGAGGTCCTTGGGTCACATGTTTACCCAGAACTCTATGTAAAGATGATTGACAGAAGTATTGGACCAATTAGCTTTAGTCCAGCCCCTGCCCATATAAGGGAGCTGTAGCCAATTATCGCTCTCTTGGGTTGCTGCTCTCGTGGATGCCGGACTAGCAGGACGGATCTGCGCTACTTTCAAAGACAAGCTAGGCCAGAAACATGCCGGCCTCAGCCTAAACTTAACCGTGAGTTAACATCTCAATCCCCGCTAAAGCTAGCGTGATTACTGGACCGAATCTAATCCCCTAAATCCAGTGGATCACCGCAACAATTTCCCTTCTAAGCTCAATAGACTCATGAGGTCCCAACCACTTGTCAAGCTCTAATAGACTTTGTTGTATGGACTGTTCCTGTTCATTATTGCCTAAAATATTCAGTAAAAGTTCTGACAAGTTTCTGCAAATCTCCGGTTGTGGACAATCAATTATTTCCTATCTCCCTATCGCTCTTGGGACGGGTGGCGGTAGGACAAGCATACAGAGAATAGCCCTCACCCTGGCATCACGAATAGAAAGGGTTAACCAGACACCCTTTAGTCGCTGCACAGGTACACCCCATAAACCCTACTCCCCCAGGCTATCACACTGTATTCTCAGTCTCACCACTGATCTCTAGTGAATGGATAGGATGTATTCTCAGTGATGTCACCACTGATCTCTAGTGAATGGATAGGCTGTATTCTCAGTGATGTCACAGCTGATCTCTAGTGAATGAATAGGCTGTATTTTCAATGATGTCACCACTGATCTCTAGTGATGGATAGGATGTATTCTCAGTGATGTCACCGCTGATCTCTAGTGAATGGATAGGCTGTATTCTCAGTGATGTCACCGCTGATCTCTAGTGAATGGATAGGCTGTATTCTCAGTGATGTCACCGCTTATCTCTAGTGATGGATAGGCTGTAGTATCGGTGTATGTTCGCTGTCATGTTTTCATAGTTTACTTTGAGTAGTTTCAGACCCTATGTTTAGGAGATGTTAACCCTGACATATGCTGCTCTGAGCTCTTCATGTTCTTGTAAAATATCTACATTTTGAAAAAGATGCAGTATTTCATTTATTTATTTAATAGCTGAGTACCCGGCGTTGCCTGGTTTTTACTTCCTATTCCTTGTTGAAACAAGAGCTCTAGTAGCCTGAGTTAGGCTCCCTGCCACTGCAGATGCACTCGGTCCCCTGCTTGTCCAATTAAGACTCCAGAAACGCATTGATGATGTGGGAGTCTTGTGATGAGCTAATTTGTACATCAGGTTACACTCTGTGTCTAATTGCATAACTAATGTATTTAATAGCCTGTGTACTGGGACCCATAGTTTACATGATATTTTAACTTTAGACATAAAACTTTGTCTTGTACTGAGGTACCGACGCTTCTTAGCCCCTGAGGAAACTGCTATACGCAGTAGAAACGCGTTGGGCGTTTTTTGACGTTATTGGTACACAATACTAGTATAGTGCAAGAGGCACTAACTAGTGCCACGTTTTCACTGGGTTCACTATTGTGGTGTATTTTATATGCAAATAGTAAAGGTTACGTTTTAACATGCACTTCCCAATTTTCTTTTGGTATTGAAACAAAGGAGGAAGCTTTTAACTTCATATCCCTTCCTCACATCCTGTCCTCATATCCCTTCCTCATATCTCAACTTCATATCCCGTCCTCATATTTCGTCCTTATATCCAGTCCTCACATCCCGTCCTTATATCTCGTCCCATTTCCTGTCCTCATATCCTATCCTCATATCCCATCCTCATATCCCATCCTCATATCCCGTCCTCATATTTCGTCCTCATATCTCGTCCTCATATCCCGTCCTCATATCCCATCCTCATATCCCATCCTCATATCCCGTCCTCATATCCCGACCTCCTATCCTATCCTCATATCCCGTCCTCATATCCAGTCCTCATATTTCGTCCTTATATCCAGTCCTCATATCCCGTCCTCATATCCAGTCCTCATATTTCGTCCTTATATCCAGTCCTCATATCCCGTCCTTATATCTCGTACCCATATCCTGTCCTCATATTCCGTCCTTATATCCTGTCTTCATATCCCATCTTCATATCCCGTCTTCATATCCCGTCTTCATATGTCATCCTCACATCCCGTCCTCATATGCCGTCCTCATATCCTGACCTCATATCCTGTCCTCATATGCCGTTCTCATATCCCGTCCTTATATCCCGTCCTGATATCCCATCATCATATCCAATCCTCATATCCCGTCCTCATATCATTTACTCATATCCCGTCCTCATATCCTGACCTCATATCCTGTCCTCATATCCCGTCCTTATATCCCGTCCTGATATCCCATCATCATATCCAATCCTCATATCCCATCCTTAAATCTCGTCCTCATATCTAGTCCTCATATCCCATCCTCAGGTGGGGCTGTATTGTGATGAAGATACTGTAAACCGAAAATAGAAGGGGCTGTGGCTTTGTGGGAGTGGGCTTGATTTGCAAGCCGGACTGATGCACAAAAAGGGTAGAAAATAAAAAAGGTGTGGCTTGAGTTATGGGTGTGGCTCTGCAAGATGGGGTGTGTCATGCAGGAGGGGTGTGGCTTGCAAGCCTAACTGACGCATTCACCAGGGGATGCAGAGCATAGTTTGTGGAGTAATGTACCAGAAGATGTCCCATACAATTGAAACAACAACCCCATTCTTCACATAAAGGGGTAGGTTATGGTTAATTTGACTATCCTATATTTCATGTGACATATAAGTAACATGTGACCGAGTATTATCGAAATATCTCCAGCCGTTTGGAAGTTATGCTGTAACATATATTTCCCATAGACTTGTATGGGACTTTAAACAAAAACCCCGACCCTGGCAAATGGGGGTGAGTAAGGGTTAAATCACCTATCATATGTTTGTTGTTGACATATAAGTAACATGTGACCAAGTTTCATGTTAATATCTTTAGCCGTTTGGAAGTGATGCTGGAACATACACACATACATACATACACACATACATACACACATACATACACACATACACACACATACATACACACATACATACATACATATACATACACACATACATACATACACACATACATACACACATACACACACATTCATACACACATACATACATACATACATACACACACACACATACATACACACACACATACATACACACATACACAAACACACACACACATACATACACACACATAAATATACACATACACATACATACATACACACATTCACATACATACACACACATACATATACACACATACACACACACATACATACACACATAAATATACATACATACACATACATATACACACATACATATACACACACATACACATACATACATACATATACATACATACATACACACACACATACATACACACATACATACATACATACATACACACATACACACACACATACATACACACACATAAATATACATACATACACACACATACATATACACACACATACATACATACATATACACACACATACATACATATACACACACATACATACATATACACACATACACACACATACATACACACACATAAATATACATACATACACACACATACATATACACACACATACACATACATACATACATATACACACATACATACATACACACACACATACATACATACATACATACACACATACATACATACATACACACATACACACACACACATACATACACACACATAAATATACATACATACACACACATACATATACACACACATACACATACATACATACATATACACACACATACATACATATACACACATACATACATACATACGCACACATGCATACATACTGTCATGGCTGTAAATGTTGACACCCCTGATATTTTTCCAGAAAAGGAAGTATTTCTCACAGGAAAGGATTGCAGTAACACATGTTTCGCTATACACGTGTTTATTCCCTTTTTGTGTATTGGAACTAAACCAAAAAAGGGAGGAAAAAAGCAAATTGGACATAATGTCACCAAACTCCAAAAATGGGCTGGACAAAATTATTGGCACCCTTTCAGATTTGTGGAAAAATAAGATTGTTTCAAGCATGTGATGCTCCTTTAAACTCACCTGGGGGCAAGTAACAAGTGTGGGCAATATATAAAAATCACACCTGAAAGCAGATAAAAAGGAGAGAAGTTCACTTAGTCTTTGCATTGTGTGTCTATGTGTGCCACACTAAGCATGGACAACAGAAAGAGGAGAAGAGAACTGTCTGAGGACTTGAGAACCAAAATTGTGGGAAAATATCAACAATCTCAAGGTTACAAGTCCATCTCCAGAAATCTAGATTTGCCTTTGTCCACAGTGCGCAACATTATGGAGAAGTTTGTAACCCATGGCACTGTAGCTAAACCCCCTTCTGAGCATGGAGGGAAGAGAAAAATTGATGAAAGGTTTCAACACAGGATAGTCCGGATGGTGGATAAGCAGCCCCAAACAAGTTCCAAAGATATTCAAGCTGTCCTGCAGGCTCAGGGAGCATCAGTGTCAGTGCGAACTATCCGTTGACATTAAAATGAAATGAAACGCTATGGAGGAGACCCAGGAGGACCCAACTATGGAGGAGACCCAGGAGGACCCCATTGCTTACACAGAGACATCAAAAAACAAAACTACATATTGCCAAAATGAACTTGAGTAAGCCAAAATCCTTCTGGGAAAACGTCTTGTGGACAGATGAGACCAAGATAGAGCTTTTTGGTAAAGCACATCATTCTACTGTTTACCGAAAACAGAATGAGGCCTACAAAGAAAAGAACACAGTACCTACAGTGACATATGGGGGAGGTCAATGATGTTTTGGGTTGTTTTGCTGCCTCTGGCACTGGGGGCCTTGAATGTGTACAAGACATCATGAAATCTGAGGATTACCAATGGATTTTGGGTCGCACTGTACAGCCCAGTGTCAGAAAGCTGGGTTTGCGTCAGAGATCTTGGGTCTTCCAGCAGGACAATGACCCCAAACATACGTCAAAAAGCCCCAGAAATGGATGACAACAAAGCGCTGGAGAGTTCCGAAGTGGCAGCAATGAGTCCAGATCTAAATCCCATTGATCACCTGTGGAGAGATCTTAAAATTGCTATTGGGAAAAGGCGCCTTCCAATAAGAGACTTGGAGCAGTTTGTAAAGGAAGAGTGGTCCAACATGCCGGCTGAGAGGTGGAAGAAGCTTATTGATGGTTATAGGAAGCCACTGATTTCAGTTATTTTTCCCAAAGGGCGTGCAACCAAATATTTAGTTAAGGGTGCCAATAATTTTGTCCAGCCCATTTATGGAGTTTGGTGACATTATGTCCAATTTGCTTTCTTTCCTCCTTTTTTGGTTTAGTTCCAATACACACAAAGGGAATAAACATGTGTACAGCAAAACATTTGTTACTGCAATCCTTTCCTGTGAGAAATACTTCATTTTCTAGAGAAATTTCAGGGGTGCCAACATTTACTGTCATGACTGTGTTTATACATGGGGAAGATTTATCAAAGCTTGTGCAGAGGAAAATTTGCCCAGTATGTATGTTGCCCATAGCAACCAATCAGATGGCTTCTTTCATTTCTGAAAAATTAAGCAATCTGATTGGTTGCTATGGGCAACTCAGCAACTTTTCCTCTGCACAGGTTTTGATAAATCTCACCCAATGATTATATATATATATATGTACAGTGGTCCCTCAAGTTACAATATGAATGGGTTCCAGGACGGCCATTGTATGTTGAAACCATTGTATGTTGAGACCAGAACTCTATGGAAACCTGGTAATTGGTTCTGAAGCCCCCAAAATGTCATTAAAAATAGAAAAAAGTGAGGATTAAAGATAAATAAGTAGATAACTAATATAGATAAAGCAAATCCTTACATATAAAAGTAAAAAAGATCTGCTGGGAGCTGTAATCACTGTGTATTTCAGTGTTTCCCAACCAGGGTGCCTCCAGCTGTTGCAAAACTACAACTCCCAGCATGCTGGGAGTTGTAGTTTTGCAACAGCTGAAGGCACCCTGGTTGGGAAACACTGAATTGATTACTTGTTAATAGGTTTGTTACAATGTATCAGCTCGAGCAAACTACAACTCCGGGCATGCCGGACAGCCAAAAGCTCTACGGGCATGCTGGGAGTTGTAGTTTTGCAACAACTAGAGGCACCCTCTTTGGGAAACACTGGTCTATGTAGAGGACAGGAGCTTCTTCAGGGTCCTGTACAGTACACACAATGTCCCAAAAGAAAAAAATAGAAAAAATGTAGCCGCCCTCACCTGATGTCCAAAGGAGCAGCTAACCCACACGTAAAGAGTACAGGACATGTAATACCTCTCTGTACTGTAGGGGGCGCTACCAGACACCAGTCAGTGCATACACTTCAGTAATACAGGTAAAGAGTACAGAACATGTAATACCTCCCTGTACTGTAGGGGGTGCTACCAGACACCAGTCGGTGCATGCACTTCAGTAATACAGATAAAGAGTACAGAACATGTAATACCTCCCTGTACTGTAGGGGGCGCTACCAGACACCAGTCAGTGCATGCACTTTAGTAATACAGGTAAAGAGTACAGAACATGTAATACCTCCCTGTACTGTAGAGGGCGCTACCAGACACCAGTCGGTGCATGCACTTCAGTAATACAGATAAAGAGTACAGAACATGTAATACCTCCCTGTACTGTAGGGGGCGCTACCAGACACCAGTCAGTGCATACACTTCAGTAATACAGGTAAAGAGTACAGAACATGTAATACCTCCCTGTACTGTAGGGGGCGCTACCAGACACCAGTCAATGCATACACTTCAGTAATACAGGTAAAGAGTCCAGAACATGTAATACTTCCCTGTACTGTAGGGGGCGCTACCAGACACCAGTCAGTGCATGCACTTCAGTAATACAGGTAAAGAGTACAGAACATGTAATACCTCTCTGTACTGTAGGGGGCGCTACCAGACACCAGTCAGTGCATGCACTTCAGTAATACAGGTAAAGAGTACAGAACATGTAATATCTCCCTGTACTGTAGGGGGCGCTACCAGACACCAGTCAGTGCATACACTTCAGTAATACAGGTAAAGAGTCCAGAACATGTAATACTTCCCTGTACTGTAGGGGGCGCTACCAGACACCACCAATCAGTGCATGCACTTCAGTAATACAGGTAAAGAGTACAGAACATGTAATACCTCCCTGTACTGTAGGGGACGCTACCAGACACCACTCAGTGCATGCACTTCAGTAATACAGGTAAAGAGTACAGAACATGTAATACCTCCCTGCACTGTAGGGGGTGCTACCAGACACCAGTCAGTGCATGCACTTCAGTAATACAGGTAAAGAGTACAGAACATGTAATACCTCCCTGTACTGTAGGGGGCGCTACCAGACACCAGTCAGTGCATGCACTTCAGTAATACAGGTAAAGAGTACAGAACATGTAATACCTCCCTGTACTGTAGGGGGCGCTACCAGACACCAGTCAATGCATACACTTCAGTAATACAGGTAAAGAGTCCAGAACATGTAATACTTCCCTGTACTGTAGGGGGCGCTACCAGACACCAGTCAGTGCATGCACTTCAGTAATACAGGTAAAGAGTACAGAACATGTAATATCTCCCTGTACTGTAGGGGGCGCTACCAGACACCAGTCAGTGCATACACTTCAGTAATACAGGTAAAGAGTCCAGAACATGTAATACTTCCCTGTACTGTAGGGGGCGCTACCAGACACCACCAATCAGTGCATGCACTTCAGTAATACAGGTAAAGAGTACAGAACATGTAATACCTCCCTGTACTGTAGGGGACGCTACCAGACACCACTCAGTGCATGCACTTCAGTAATACAGGTAAAGAGTACAGAACATGTAATACCTCCCTGTACTGTAGGGGGCGCTACCAGACACCAGCCAGTGCATACACTTCAATAATACAGGTAAAGAGTACAGAACATGTATTACCTCCCTGTACTGTAGGGGGCACTACCAGACACCAGAAAGTGCATACACTTCAGTAATACAGGTGTTTTACAAGTGAATGCCCATTCTGATTGATCGGTTCTTCCAGCCCTTGACACGTTTCGCAGATTCCATAGCATTGTATGTTGAGTCTGGTTTCAAGTTACAATGGTCCAGAAAAGATCATTGTACGTTGAAACAATTGTATGTTGAGGTTATTGTAAGTTGGGGGATCACTGTATATATATATATATATATATATATATATATATATATATATTATTCCTGCCATTCCCATTACTCCTCTATGTTCCTCCTCAGGGTCCTCTATCCAGTCCCAGCTCCGGCTGATGATATTAGGGGTCACGGGTCAGTTGTCTGGATTTCAGCGCTCTTCACCCTCCTGCTTGTTTTGGTGTCTCTAATAGACCCTGTGGGCCTCATTGTCCCCTGATAACCATCTCCCAGGTGATCAGCTGTTTCCTCCTTAAAGAAGAGACACTTGGTGAAGGTTCTTGAAAAGGATCCTTATCTCCTCTATATCCTGGCCCAGCTCCTTCACATCTCAAGTGACGCAGACGGACAATGCTCCGACATTTATTGACACCTGCAGATCAGATGCCTCCGAAGACGATGAGATCTGGAGTTGTTGGTAGAATTGCTTGGAAATCCTCGGCAGCTTTTACCCATTATTATTATTCTCATACAATCTAATTTCCTTCGTATGTGGATCCATAGTATGCTATGTTTTATATTTACTTTAAAGGGGTACTCCACTGGAAAACATTTATTTTTTAAATCAACTGGTGCCAGAAAGTTAAACAGATTTGTAAATGAAGGTAGATGCCAGCGGATAAGATACTTCATGACGCGTTTCAGGTCATGTGACCTTTCATCAGATGCATCTGATGAAAGGTCACATGACCTGAAACGCATCATGCCAGGTGCTTATTCCAAGGATTTTATCTATATGTCTTATTGAAGTCTCTCCATGTCTACCATTTTAACGTGATGAAAATTAAGGTGAAGAATCTTATCCGCTGGCATCTACCTGCTTTCTTCTTCTAAACTTGGAGGATTATTTTGCCGTGCGGTGACCGGGTGAGCTGACTATTGGTTATATTGCAGATTTGTAAATTACTTCTATTAAAAAATCTTAATCCTTCCAGTACTTATCAGCTGCTGTATGCTCCACAGGAAGTTCTTTTCTTTTTGAATTTCCTTTCAGTCTGACCACAGTGCTCTCTGCTGAGACCTCTGTCCATGTCAGGAACTGTCCAGAGCAGGAGAGGTTTGCTCCTAACATGGGCAGAGGTGTCAGCAGAGAGCACTGTAGTCAGACTGAAAGGAAATTCAAAAAGAAAAGAACTTCCTGTGGAGCATACAGCAGCTGATAAGTACTGGAAGGATTAAGATTTTTTTAATCGAAGTAATTTACAAATCTGTTTAACATTCTGGCACCAGTTGATTAAAAAAAAAAAAAGTTTTCCAGTGGAGTACCCCTTTAATCTGTGTTAGGGTGGGTTCACACTACGTTTGTAGTGTACGGGTGTGAAAACCAGCCCCTCCCATATCCCTGCCGATCCGGTCAGAACCCCATTCATTGCAATGAGCTGCCCGGAGTCAAACGCTGACTCCGGTCGGCTCATTTTTGGCGTGGTATACACGGTTTTAGGTCCGGTCACAAAACGGTATATGGGGCAAAAATGAGCCGACCGGAGTCAGCGTTTTTCTCCAGTCGGCTCATTGAAATGAATGGGATTCGGGCCGGATCCGGCTGGGGGATACGGGAGCGGCTGGTTTTCTCTCCTCCCAACCAGATCTGGCACCCGTACACTACAAATGTAGTGTGAACCCAGCCTTATACAGATAATCCCTATTGCACCTACTACCTACTATTGCACCTAATACCTATTGCACCTACTACCTACTGTGGGTTGGAACCATTGGCCATGACGGTCCGGGCACAATACAGAGAGCAGGGTTTTGATAGCTTGGCACTAACATTGAGTTCTGGCATTCCTCCCTATTAGGGAATGTAAGTGAAAGCCTATTAACTGGTCCGAAAGGATGAGGGCTCCACTGCGGAGAAGGTTTTTCAACGTGGCAATCAGTAAAAATAAAAGTGGCAATGTGCAGTATTCATGCCCGGATGCCACGTCAGAAGGTTGCGTTACCGATTCAAAATCGCTACTGTATGAGCATTGTAAACGCATAGGTATAGAGAGAGGAAGAAACTCCGAAAACGTTATCATCTCTCCAGCCATCTGTAGAGAGTTGTTTTAGGGGTCTCTGACTGGTGAGAGGTCATTTGGGAACTCTACGAATTCTGGGAAGGAAAGATGTGCCAATAAAGTGGGGCGTGACTGTTAAAACATAACTTTTACTAATGAGCAATAAAATAACATTAAAGGGGTACTCCGGTGGAAAACTTTTTTTTTTTCTTTCAATCAACTGGTGCCAGAAAGTTAAACAGATTTGTAAATTACTTCCATTAAAAAATCTTAATCCTTCCAGTACTTATTAGCTGCTGAATGCTACAGAGGAAATTCTTTTCTTTTTGGAACACAGAGCTCTCTGCTGACATCATGAGCACAGTGCTCTCTGCTGACATCTCTGTCCATTTTAGGAACTGTCCAGAGCAGGATATGTGTGCTATGAGGATTTTCTCCTACTCTGGACAGTTCTTAAAATGGACAGAGATGTCAGCAGAGAGCACTGTGCTCGTGATGTCAGCAGAGAGCTCTGTGTTCCAAAAAGAAAAGAATTTCCTCTGTAGTATTCAGCAGCTAATAAGTACTGGAAGGATTAAGATTTTTTTAATAGAAGTAATTTATAAATCTGTTTCACTTTCTGGCCCTAGTTGATTGAAAAAAAAAAAGTTTTCCACTGGAGTATTTATTTAATCTCCAGATCCCATTGCTTGGGAACAAATACAATGTCCTAAATCCAGCCGGACAAAAGGTACAGAGGATGACCCAGTTCCATAGAGAGCTGCGGTCGCCACAATTTAACCAGATAATGCAAATATCGTTCAACAATAGCTCAATTTATCATGGACAGAATGCATTAACTGACTAAAAGGTTTCTCGACGCGTTTCTGCCGAGATATAACGGCGTCCTCAGGGGAAACAAAAAAATAATTTTATAAGGAATGCAATTTGCATATAATTACTCTAATGTCAGTCTTATAGATAACCTATACAGCCCCATGTAAGTCCGATACTTATAATGTCAAGTATGCCAATTAGAGATGAGCGAATTTACAGTAAATTCGATTCGTCACAAACTTCTCGGCTCGGCAGTTAATGACTTATCCTGTATAAATTAGTTCAGCTTCCAGGTGCTCCAATGGGCTGGAAAAGGTGCATACAGTCCTAGGAAAGAGTCTCCTAGGACTGTATCCACCTTTTCCAGCCCACGGGAGCACCTGAAAGCTGAACTAATTTATGCAGGAAAAGTCATCAACTGCCGAGCCGAGAAGTTCGTGACGAATCGAATTTACTGTAAATTCGCTCATCTCTAATGCCAATATAAGACTTCAGGCTGTGGGAAAACAGAAAGGAGAAAAGATGGGCAAAGCAGCTCATGCCACTTTTTGAAGGTATTTTCTCTCTAAAGGGGTACTCCGCCCCTAGACAGCTTATCCCCTACCTAAAGGATAGGACATAAGATGTCTGATCGCGGGGGGTCCCACCACTGGGACCCCAGCCATCTCCCTGCTACACCAGCGTTCGTTTAGAGCAATGGGTGCAGCGCCGGAGGCTCGTGATGTCACGGCCGCACCCCGCTCGTGATGTCACGGCCCCGCCCCCTCAATGCAAGTCTATGGGAGGGGGCGTGATGTCCGTCACGCCCCCTCCCATAGACTTGCATTGAGGGTGCGTGGCTGTGACGTCACGAGCCTCCGGCCCGCATCACCAGTCATCCGGCACGGTGCCGGATGTCTGGGGGTGCCGCAGCCGAGATCGGACATCTTATCCCCTATACTTTGGATAGGGGATATGATGTCTAGGGGCAGAGTACCCCTTTAACTCTTCGCATGAGACACACCAGATGATACTCCATTGACCCTACAGAGAAGAGAGAAGCCTCTGAATGACTTTAGAGTCCAAGGCCCTCCATTGGGGTTCCCAGTCATAGATGTCCACCTGTCTTATCTTTTCGAGCGTCTTACCTGTCTCAGGTGATGGTGCATGAGTGTCCAGGTTGGTTCTCTACAAATTCTCCATGAAGGCCATAAGTCGACCTCCGCACGTGATGTTGTACCTTTTTTTTTTGTACATAGTTTTGAGAGTTCACAAAGTCATATCTCGCCTTCTGACTTGGGGCATCAAATACCAAAACCAGTGACCTCCTCAGACATTCCTTCTTGTGCACCAGTGTCTCGGGGCTTCATTCTCAGTCACAGGTACTCATAACCTTTACGGTCAATGATTGGTATTTTTCTTATTTTTTTCCCCTTATCGCCCCCCTCCCCCCCCCCCACCCCAACATTGCTGGGAGGCAAGTATCATAACCTCATAAACTTGTGTCACCCCTTGTCTTTAGTTTCCCTGATGCACCTGAATATATATACAGACACAGAGACAATAGTGGTAAATATATCTTCATATTCATTAAATCCTGTACAGTCTAAATTGTTAAGCAAGGGACTGAATTTTTGCCCAAACATGGGAGTCAATTGGTTTCAACTCGAACTTGATCTTGTCCAGTTCATTAGGAAGCTGAAGCTTAAAGTTTGGTTTTCTAATAGGACTGGAGATAAGAGGGATGACATTGCTGATTCTAATGTGCCAGATAGAATTGATTGCTTTACGTTAGCTAATAGCGGTATTAAAACTACTAGCGATTTTCAACCTAATGTAGTTACACCTATCATAGACACATTTGCTACACTTGTTAAAAAAGACATAGAGAAGGTCAAGACTACCATGACCTCCTTATCTCACCCTAACATGACACAAGAGGAGATCAGGGCTCTAAACGGATTGTTCCATGACCACAGCCTGGTGGTGAAACCTGCCGACAAAGGAGGGGCGGTTGTGGTCATGGATCGATCCAAATATATCAAGGAGGTCATGCGACAGCTTGGAGATACAGATACTTACTGTGAACTTTCATGTGACCCCAAGTGGGAAATACAATCACATATTAAAAAGGTACTGTCAGAGGCAAGGGAACAGGGACTTATCGATGAAGCCATATACAATTATTTGATTATTCCGCATCCGGTTACACTAATGCTTTATGTATTACCTAAGATCCATAAAACATTGACTGACCCCCCCCCAGGGCGACCAATTGTTTCTGGGAGGGGGTCAGTGACAAACCATATCTCTATATTCCTCGATAGTGTCCTTAGACCTTCTGCCTCTGCAGCCAAGTCATATATCAGGGACACTGGTGATTTTCTGAATAAATTGAATGAGGTACAGGTCCCGGAGGGGGCCATTTTGGCCTCATTCGATGTTGTCAGCCTGTACACCTCCATACCACATGATGGGGGGTGTACAGGCTGTGGCGGCCACTATCTCCAGTGATTTTTCACTGGAGAGGAGGACCTTTCTCACAAAACTTCTAGAGATAGTGTTAACAAAGAATCATTTCATGTTTAATGATGTACACTATGTACAATGCATGGGCACGGCCATGGGGACCAATGTGGCGCCAACCTACGCCAACATCTATATGGCACACATTGAGGAAAACATTGTCTATGGATGCCACCACTTCAGCCATGTGCTGAGGTGGTGGCGTTACATAGACGATGTTTTCTTAATATGGACCGGGACAGCTACAGAACTGCACGCATTTCATGACTTCTTAAATAATATGATTGAGAGCATAAAATTTACCCTGACTTTTTCCTCCACTACGGTTAATTTTCTGGACACTAATGTGACTATTACAGGACATGAACTACATACCGATATTTTTGTAAAACCAACTGACTGCAACTCAACATTAAGGTTTGACAGCAATCACCCTAGAAACATGATCCGCTCCCTCCCAACTAGTCAGATGACGAGAGCCAAACGCATCATTAGTGACGATCAACATATAAATCGGGCACTTGACACGATGACACAAAATTTCATCAGGAGAGGTTACCCAGAGTACTTGGTAAGGGACTGCAGGACTAAGGTAACGAGCATGAGGAGACATGAGCTACTCAGGGACCGAAAACCTGGGTCAGGTGATAGAGTGGCTTTTGTCTCCACATACTCTGAAGCATCACAAAGAATAACGAATATATTGAGGAAGCATTGGCATATTCTAAGGGATGGGCATGACTGCATCTCTGAGTTTGAGAACCCACCCCTGATGTCATATAGAAGGGGGTGCAATCTTAAGGATAAACTTGTCAAGAGTGACATAGCTCTGGTGAAATCTCAACAAACCTATTTTTCTGGGGCCAGTAAATCTTGCATCAACTGCTCATATATGCAGAAGGGTAATGAGTTTGTACATCCTGAGACGGGAAAGATATGTAAATTGAAATATTATGTGACATGCACAATGGATCATGTGATATATGTTCTCTGGTGCCCCTGTCATCTTTTGTATGTAGGGGAAACTGCTCTGGATGCAAAAATGAGGATTAATCAACATAGATACACAATACGCAAAGGACGCACAGACTTACCAGTACCTAAACATTTCTTTGAAGCAGGACACTCCGAGAAGGAACTAAGGTTTATGTTGGTAGACCACATCCCCAGACCCAAGAGGGGAGGTAATAGAATTGCTATTCTTAAAAAAAGAGAGCTCTGGTGGATATATGAACTTAATTCGTTAAAGCCAAATGGGCTGAATGTGGATTTCAAAATCACCCATGATATATGCAATGCATGAATCCTGTTACATCGATTCGGTGTTATGATGAAAATCTCTCTTGTGTGAACATGATTTTAATATCTCCTTTTTATTTGTTTGTTGTAGGCTGGAGGACACGGGCAACACCGGTAGCGGAAATGGCGACAGACATGTAACCAAAAAAAATGTTTCCCTGGAAGGGGATGGACGGCTGCAACTACACGCTAATCTACATTTGTGCCACATTATAATAAGAAATATGTTCACTTCTCCAGGATCCTGTTCTGTGCCACTTGTTGCCTAGGGCAACCGCCAACGCTGGTGGGACCAGAGGCAGACAGGGACAGGTTAACGGGGCGGACAGCGAGACTCGCAGCAACCCCGTTTTGACCTATGGGCTAGAAGAACAGGTGGAGACTGCCGTGATCTGTTTCCCTACATAAAGATGGCTGCGGTGGAACCAATAGCTTCAAGGCGCCTGCGCAGGCAGAAGCTTACACGCAACCTAGCAACAACCAGCGGATGTTTTAGCCGCGACGTCATCTCCGCCTCCAGAACGAACACTGACAGGATCGGCGTCCTGTCGCCATAACACATGGCTTTTGTTTACATGCTGTCTCCTGGATCGTTCTGGTGAGTGCCCGTGCCCGCGCCCAGGCAATCAAGAATGCGCACCTGCACATGGACACATGCACTTGTTTTTTATAACGTACATTGTTTTATATAGTTTTTAACTATTGGACACGTTAGCGTCACGATATGGGAGGCCTTATTGATACACTTATTGCACTTTGATCATTGTTTATTATGTTTGATGTACTGTTTTGAATGCATTTTGTAATATGACGTCACTAATTGATTGGCCCTGCGCGGCCATATATACCCACCAGTTTGCACATTGTATTGCTTGATAATGGCTAGGTGAGCTAGCCGAAACGTCGCCACCTTCACGTTTGTGTGAATAAAGACCCCCTTTTTTGCAACATATGGGAGTGCGGTTGCCTTTCGTTTTCTATCTATCTATCTATCTATCTATCTATCTATATATATATATATATATATATATATATATATATATATATATATAGGGCAAACGTGTCAGTACCATGTGTATTTGCTTAGGTGGCACTTATCTATGTTGGTGGTAACCATATATAGTAGGGACACCTTAGATGGACACCTTAGACTGGTGCCTCAATTAAAGGGGTACTCCGGTGGGGGGGAAAAAAAAAATCAATCAACAGATTTGTAAATTACCTCTATTAAAAAAAATCTTTACCCTTCCAGTTCTTATTAGCAGCTGTATGATACAGAGGAAATTCTTTTCTTTTTGAATTTCTCTTTTTGTCTTGTCCACAGTGCTCTCTGCTGACACCTGATGCCCGTATCAGGAACTGTCCAGAGCAGGAGAAAATCCCCATGGCAAACCTATGATGCCCTGGACAGTTCCTGACACGGACAGAGGTGTCAGCAGAGAGAAAAAAAGAAATTGAAAAATAATTGATTTCGGCTGTAGCATACCGCTGCTAATAAGTACTGGAAGGGTAAAGATTTTTTTAATAGAAGTCATTTACAAATCTGTTTAACTTTCTGGCACCAGTTCATTTTCATAAAAAAAAAAAAAAAAGTTTTCCACCGGAGTACCCCTTTAAGTATGGTGGATCTTGGGTGCATCGGATGTTTGATAGCACTGAGCTATGTTTAACTGTATATAATCTAGTTGACTATTAATGCTGATAACCGTGCATTATTCAGAAGGATCGGGCAGCATGAAGCCTCACCATATTCCATTTTCCTCTGAACAGGGATCCATCATGGACTCTACTACAGTGGGAAAAGACGGGTTGAAGACAATCACTTCCTGCTGAATAGTTTGCACTGCAACAAAAGCCAAAAAGTGTGTCACTATTGTAGATCACAGATAGGTAGTCAAGTAGGTAGGTGTATGTTTTTAATAAACATTGATTATTTTAATGTAGTCTATTCTATGCTATAGTATTAGGCTCCTTCTCTGCCCCCAGATAGTATTAGGCCCCCGTGTGCCCCCAAGATGTTTAAAGGGGTACCCTGTCCCTAGACATCTTATCCCCTATCCAAAGGATAGGGGATAAGATGTCTGATCGCAGTGGTCCTGCCGCTGGCCCCTTCTGTGCTCCCATATAGTATAAGGCCCCTTCTGTGCTCCCATATAGTATAAGGCCCCTTCTGTGCTCCCATATAGTATTTGGTGCTGCTCCCATATAGTATTAGGCCCCTTCTGTGACCCCATATAGTATTTGGTGCCCCCATATAGTATAAGGCCCCTTCTGTGCCCCCATATAGTATAAGGCCCCTTCTGTGCCCCCATATAGTATAAGGCCCCTTCTGTGCCCCCATATAGTATAAGGCCCCTTCTGTGCCCCCATATAGTATAAGGCCCCTTCTGTGCTCCCAGAGAGTATTAGGCCCCTTCTGTGACCCCATATAGTATTTGGTGCCCCCATATAGTATAAGGCCCCTTCTGTGCCCCCATATAGTATAAGGCCCCTTCTGTGCCCCCATATAGTATAAGGCCCCTTCTGTGCCCCCATATAGTATAAGGCCCCTTCTGTGCCCCCATATAGTATAAGGCCCCTTCTGTGCTCCCAGAGAGTATAAGGTCCCTTCTGTGCCCCTATATAGTATTTGGTGCCACCCCCATATAGTTTTAGGCCCTTTTGTTACCCCATATAGTATTTGGTGCCTCCCCATATAGTATTAGGCCCCTTCTGTGACCCCATATAGTATTTGGTGCCCCCATATAGTATAAGGCCCCTTCTGTGCCCCCATATAGTATAAGGCCCCTTCTGTGCTCCCAGATAGTATAAGGCCCCTTCTGTGTCCCCATATAGTATTTGGTGCCGCCCCCATATAGTATTAGGCCCCTTTTGTTACCCCATATAGTATTTGGTGCCCCCATATAGTATAAGGCCCCTTCTGTGCCCCTATATAATATAAGGCCCCTTCTGTTCCCCCATATAGAATAAGGCCCCTTCTGTGCTCCCAGATAGTATAAGGCCCCTTCTGTGCCCCCATATAGTATTTGGTGCCACCCCCATATAGTATTAGGCCCCTTTTGTTACCCCATATAGTATTTGGTGCCGCCCCCATATAGTATTAGGCCCCTTCTGTGACCCCATATAGTGTTTGATGCCCCCATATAGTATAAGGCCCCTTCTGTGCCCCTATATAGTATAAGGCCCCTTCTGTGCCCCCATATAGAATAAGGCCCCTTCTGTGCCCCTATATAATATAAGGCCCCTTCTGTTCCCCCATATAGAATAAGGCCCCTTCTGTGCTCCCAGATAGTATAAGGCCCCTTCTGTGCCCCCATATAGTATTTGGTGCCGCCCCCATAAAGTATTAGGCCCCTTTTGTTACCCCATATAGTATTAGGCCCCTTCTGTGACCCCATATAGTATAATGCCCCTTCTGTGCCCCCAGATAGTATTAGGTCCCCCCTGTGTGCCTCCATATAGTTTAGGCCCCCCCCCCTGAAATTGCTCAACTTCACCCGCTAGTAGTGCAGACCGCAGTGTTTTAAGAGTTGATGTAATTTCTTTTTTCAGGTTATTCCATTCCTGCCAATATCAATGGGTCCGGCTGCCATTCATCTTATGTCTATGGCCGCTTTAAGTCGCAGCTTACACCCTTTATTCTCCTTCTTCCATCACTTATGTATGAATGGCAAACCCTCCCATGCACAGTCATCACATTTCTCTTGATGTTTCATGAGATCCCTTTGACAACTACACGTTAAACACGCAACCTATGTTTTATTCTAGAATGGAAGGATTAGACGCCACCTATGTTCATGGACAATTCTGACGCTTCGCCATGGGACCTGGTTCTATCTTTCCCAGAAGAATAATCCCTTAGGACAATGGTCGGATAATGCGGTCGTGTCACGTCACATACAATACAGTGATACACGCGGCAAATGAATGAAGCCTCCATTATTTTGTCTGGATTCCACCTAGGATTTTGAAGAGAAGAAAACATGTCAGCTTGATGTATGGCACCAGACAGGAGGGATGCGCATTTCTATTCTGGGTGTAACCAGTTATAGAAAGAATTTCATGTCACATATTTGTAGGTCTCCACCTTTTGTTTGATCTGGAGCAGGATTCCACCCTTCTCTCCAGCGACAGCTCAAGGTACAAGGTACCCTGGGGTCTGACCTTCTCTAAAAATTTTATTGATCCCTGGGGTTAAAGCAAAACAGGAAACCCTTGTATGGTGGACAGGAAACAACCTGAAGACACTCCAACAGGTAGCAGCCAATCAGGATGGGCCATTTGGGAGGTGTGTTCTCCTCCTAATATGGCAGGGGATCTGGTAAAGGTTCATATATTTCTTATTGATGGGACATAAGTTTGTACATCCCCCCCCCCCCCCATCACTACCAGCTCGAAAATGGTAGATGCTTAAGCTCATACAGAAAATCATTCCCATCAATGGCAGAAGATGGCATCAGTGATTATATGTGAGATGGAACACCCACCAAGACAGTGCCCCTGTATATCCATATATCCAAGTCATGAATTATAGGACTGCTAAAGCATCCAAAGGCAATATGGACATTTTTGGAAATAAGTTCCTCTGAATGAAGGCGCTGGTCCCCAAATAATTTACTAGGGTTTTATTTACAACGCATTTCGATCCCAGACAGTGATCTTCATCAGGCATAATGCCTGATGAAGATCCCTGTCCGGGATAGAAACACGTTGTAAATAAAACCCTATTAAAATATTTGGGGACCAGCGCCTTCATACAGAGGAACTCATTTCCCAAAATTTCCATATTACAATTCCACTGGATAGACTGATGTCACCCCGGGAAGTTCTTCTTGGCAGCGGTCCAGCCATTCCTCTCTCTAGACGCTACCGTAGGTGGGCGCAACACCCAAGGGTAAGAACCCATCTTGGTCTCTCTTCGGATACACCCGTTAAACGGTCCTCACTAGGGGCGCACCTCTTGTTGTTGTTTTTCTCCTTTCTATATTAATGCATCCGAAGGAGCACAGTGGTTGGGTCCAGTCTGTAGGTGCATAACAAAAGGGTTAAACTCGACCAGCTTCCCCACCCTTAACCCTTTATCCAGTGACAAATTCACCTTTTCCGCTGAAACGCCCTCCTATTGTTTACCCTTACGTCCCCTCAACACTCCCACTGTGGTCACCCATGTTATGTTCTTTAGACATGCCAAATAACCCGACCCAATGACAATTTTTTGCACTTCATTTCCTTCAGGATCAATGGAGAAGAGGATTGGAATTTCTCCATTGTAGATATGTGGATCTGATAGGTGGTAGTTCATCTAATATAATGGGGTCTGGACACCCCTGTTCTCTAGATTGTCACATGTCTAAATTGGAAAATCTTTGAGTTACAGTCACCCATAGTCATCTTAATGTTAGTACACAAGGAAGACTTTTTTGTGTTACAATCAAGTGCCAGATGGGTACTGGAACTACATCTGTTGTACCAAATGGTTGGGGAAGTTACCCTGGACCCCCAGTGCCAGGATCTGTTGCCCAATATGGCGGGCATCTAGGCTCCTTCTTGATCTCGCCCATTGATTTTCTTCTCTATGTCTGTCTCTTGACCCCCTATAATAGAAAACTCTCCCTACACCCTGTGCACCTTGCTCCACTTGGTTCCCCCCAGTATCAAAAATGAAATAATTTTTCTTTCTTGACCAAAAAAAAAAAAAAGCCCCGTCCTCTTGTGAAATCACTGCATTCTCCAGGCTGGCAGAGAGAAAAACAAAATTCACCACACCGTCAGATGTGTGACTCAGCGCCATGTTACCGGGGGTTTTATACATGTTTCTTCAAGTTTGAAAGGGCAAAAATAATTGACTTAATTATATTTGTTTATCAAGTGTCCCTACTTAAGGCCCCTTCTGTTTTAATGGAAATGGAGAGAGAATGGAAATTTTGCCTATCATTTGTCTCTGTTGTTCATAGTTTTTAAAGTTCACTAAATTATAGTTTTATTGTTACTTTTGGGCATTTAATACCAAACCCAGAGAGCTCCCCGGACTCCCCCCCCCCCCCCCCCATGTGCCTCAGGGCCTTGTTTACAGTCAATGAAGGCTTCATACATTACCATCATTGAGCAACTGGTTTGCTTCTACTTTCCGATTCCGTATCCCATAGTTGGGAACCAGCAGACATCAGCTACAGCCCCTCATAGAGAACTTTCCCTAAGTTTCCATGTAATTGCTGTAATCTGTCCTGGGGCAATTTCCGTTCTCACTGAGGACACAGGTGATGACACTGATCTATAACTATGGGAACTGTAGGGCTCAAAGCCGTAATCTAATGAACTGTTACACCTACAAAACCCCTTCTCTAGCTCTGTCTGTTTCTATCTTACTACTTATCTGTTCCCTTTCTTCCCTTTTTCTTTCTTCTCTCTCCTCTTCTTTCTCCTCTCCCTCCTACTTCTCCTCCTCTTCTCTCTCTCTTCTCCCTCTTCTCCTCCTCTTCTCTTCCTCTTCTCTCTCTCTCTCTTCTCTCTTCTCCTCCTCCTCTTCTCTCTCTCTTCTCCTCCTCTTCTCTCTCTTCTCCTCATTCTCCTTCTTCTTCTCCTCTTCTCATCCTATTCTCTCTCTTCTTCTCTCTCTCTTCTCCCTCTTCTTCTCCTCTTCTCTCTCTCTCTTTTCTCCTCTTCTCATCCTATTCTCTCTCTTCTCCTCTTCTCTCTCTCTTCTCCCTCTTCTCCTCTTCTTCTCTCTCTTCTTTCTCTTCTCTAATCTCCTTCTTCTCTTCTCATCTCTTTCCCCCTCTCTTTCTCTCTCTCTTCTCCTCATCTCCCTCTCTTTCATCTTCTCTCTCTCTCTTTTCCCTCTTCTCTCTCTGCTCCTCTTCTCATCCTATTCTCTCTCTTCTCCCTCTTCTCTGCTCATTTCTTTTTCTCTCTTTCTCTCTCTCTCTCTTCTCCCTCTTCTCCTCCCTCTCTCTCTTCTCATCCTATTCTCTCTCTTCTCCCTTTTCTCCTCTTCTTCTCTCTTCCCCCTTTTCTCCTCTTCTTCTCTCTCTCTCTTCTCCTCCTCTTCTCTGACTCTTCTCATCCTATTCTCTCTCTTCTCCCTTTTCTCCTCTTCTTCTCTCTCTCATCTCCCTCTTCTCATCTTTCTCTTTCTCTCTCTCTCTTCTCCTCGTCTCCCTCTTTCTCCTCTTCTCTCTCTCTCTCTCTTCTCCATCTTCTCCTCCTCTTCTCTCTCTTCTCCTCTTCTCTCTTCTCCTCCTATTCTCTTTCTTCTCCCTCTTGTCCTCTTCTTTTCTCTCTTCTCCCTCTTCTCCTCTTCTTCTCTATCTTCTTTCTCCTCTTCTCTCTTCTTCCTCTTCTCTTCTCATTTCTTTCTCTCTCTTTCTCTCTCTTTCTCTCTCTTTCTCTCTCTTTCTCTCTCTTCTCCTTCTCTTCTCCTCCTCTTCTCCTCCTCTCTGTCTCTTCTCATCCTATTCTCTCTCTTCTCCCTTTTCTCCTCTTCTTCTCTCTCTCTTCTCCCTCTTCTCCTCTTCTCTCTCTTCTCTGTCTCTTCTCATCCTATTCTCTCTCTTCTCCCTTTTGTCTTCTTCTTCTCTCTCTTCTCCCTCTTCTCCTTTCTCTGTCTCACTTCTCCTCCTCTTCTCTCTCTCTCTTCCCATTCTCTCCCTCTCTCTACATCTCCTTCTTTCTCCTTCTCATTGTCTCTCTTCTGCTCTTCTCCCATCCCTTCTCTCTCTCTCTCTCAACTTTATCTGCTCTTTCTCCTCTCTTCTCTCTTCCTTTCTCTCTCTCCATATATATTCTATATACCATCTTATCCATCTATGCCATACAGTATATTCCATAACCAGTACATTTCATGGTGTTGCCCCAGACACCTGCAGTTTTCTTCCTTGTACTATTCTTTTGTGAGACATGAACCTTCTCTTCTGTGAATTCATCCGCTTTGCTATCCCCAGTTTAGTTCCGGTTTTGTGATTTAGGAACCCCTGAGACACATAAATAGTTTTTTTTTTGTGAATGTCCACTCAGTATAATTCTAAATAGCCAGAGGGGACACATGAGCTCCACAAAGACGATTACAGGTATGGACTGCGACCTGTCAGCACCTTGTATCTTCCTGGGGAAATTCTAGTGTATGGGGGGGGAGGAATAATCCTCTGTTTACAGGAAAACACAAATGAAAGTGTGCGGAAACCATGACATCCCCTCTGTAAGAAAAGACAAGAGATGATCTGGGCACAAGATTTTTGATGGATTCCCAGAGATGTTAAAAATGGACCTTAAACAATGGAGCAAAACCATGGAAAAGAGACCCGGACAGATTATTTTCAGTCACAGCTTTACTAGAAGCCTTTCAGCAAATCCATCGAGTACCTGGTTTCCTCTTTGTATCTTCTCAGCTTATAGTTGGATTTACCTACATGAATCAGGACCAGGCGTAAGAAAAGAACCAGAATGGAAGTCAAACTCAGCCCCGTTGATATTACAGTGTCCATTAAAATAAAATAAAAAAGGCTTTAAGTTGGTCATTAGCATCCTGAATGGAGGGAAAAATATTTGGAAAATGGAAGCGTCTGCCCATAAAGCCAGAGCCCGCTATAGAAGATCGCGGAGAAGACCAAGTGGATAAGATGTAGGCTAAGTCTAGACAATGAAATGCCGGTCGGTGAGGGATTTTTTAGGCTTTGCTGATATGACATTTTGTGAACATGTTTGGCATAAGTGCACATACCGAATGTAGACATAGGACCCTGTTCACTAGAATGGCACTAGAAGTGTCTTTTTCACTTGGTTGCAAAGGTATAAGTTCTGGTAACATGGCAGTGTATGCCACTATATGAATATACATTGGCATATGTCCGAGGCTTCCATCAGGCTATACTTCTGATGAATACCTTGGATATATAGCGGTTCTGTGACGTGATCAGAGCTTTAAAGGGGTACTCCGCTGCTCAGTTCCGAACGCTGGAGCCGGCGCCATGAGCTCGTGACATCATAGCCCGGCCACCTCATGATGTCACACCACGCCCCCTCAATGCAAGTCTATGGGAGGGGGCGTGACAGTCGTCACGCCCCCTCCCATAGACTTGCATTGAGGGGGCGTGGTGTGACATCATGAGGGGGCAGGGCAATGACGTCACAAGCTCCCGGCGCAGGCTCCAGCGTTCGAAACAGTTTGTTCCAAACGCTGAGATGCAGAGTACCCCTATATTGAAGCCACATGAGATAGCTGCTGGATGAACAAATGTTTTACTAATACATATCTCTCCGGATGTGCCAATATACATGAATGCTTTGATCGGATGAATGTTCATATGCTTAAAAAGGGGGGGGGGGGGGGTGCTAAACATCTTCCAGACACCTCTGGTGGTGAGGTATCTCTCCAGAATATGGCTGCTCCTTCTCTTCTCTGATAGTTGGTTGGCTGCAGGGCCGATTCAGCCGCTTAGAGAGCTCTCTTGATAGGGCGCCGCTCTGCCCCCTGCAAGAAAGTTAGGCTGCGTTCACATCACGATTTCTCCATCCGACTTGAGTACACGATTTTATAACTTAAAATTGTATATAAAGTCGGATCCGTTGACCTCCATTACAAAATCGGATCAATTACACTCATCTGATTTGATCCGCATCCGATTTCACGCGATTTTTGTTCGGGTCTGAAATCGGGTTTGACCACGAGTCTAATTGATCTGATTTTGTAATGGAGGTCAACGGATCCGACTTTATATACAATTTTATACGATTTTAAGTTATAAAATTGTGTACTCAAGTCGGATGGAGAAATCGCGATGTGAACGCAGCCTTAGTAACCAGCCAACATCTGAAGCACCTGCCCAGCCAGCACCACTGTCGTGTGAGGAGGGGGTTTGTTACAGTGTGTCACCCCAGTAGTAAGGAGATTACATGAGGAGAGGGTTTGTTACAGTGTGTCACCCCAGTAGTAAGGAGATTACATGAGGAGAGGGTTTGTTACAGTGTGTCACCATAGTAGTAAGGAGATTACATGAGGAGGAGGTTTGTTAAAGTGTAGAAATGAGCGAATCGAATCGGATGAAGTCAAATTCCTTCCAAATTTCATGAAAAATTTGATTCGATCCGAATCCAAACTTTGACTCGATTCCAAATTACAAATTTCTTCATTAGAGACACCCCTGCGACCATTCTGTATAATGTATAGATGTGAGTGGATTTCTCCTGTGCTCGCATCTCTGCAATAGATAGGACAATTGCAGTGGGTGTCAGGAGTGACACCTGCTGTGATCTGTCCTCAACTGCAGGTACTACTACTCCCAACATGGAGCACACTCTGCTCCATGCTGGGAGCTGTAGTACCTGCATTAATAGACAGATCGCAGCGAGTGTCACTTCTGACACCCGCTGCAATCGTCCTGTATAATGTATAGATGCGGGTGGCCGCTCTTCTCTGGTCCCACTGTAGTATGAGTATATGCCGTATATATACCTATTATTCAAATTTCCCACAGAGAGCTGTGGTTGGCTGGAACTATCTTGCCAATCATAGCTCTCTGCGGGAAATATGAATAAGTGATGTGAATTCTATTCACATCACAAGTGGCTGGAGTATAGTGCAAAGATGCGAGCGCAGAAGAAAAACGCCTCCAGTGTGGCTGAGCACACATACAATGGGAGGAGGGAGGAAGACTATGAGCCCCACCCAAGTTGGCTGATATGTTGCCGGCCTCACAGGTGAACCTTAATGCTTCCTATAATAGTGATTAAGGTGCATTAGATTTGGAGTTTATACACCTCCGAGTATAAGAGGGAAGGAAGAAAAATAGAGCCATACTGACCTGTGAAATCATCATTAACCTATAATAATTTTCATGGCTCTGCTGGTACGCCTACATCAAAAAATTACCTATACAAACCGATGGACAACGTCCATAACACATGGACCCAAAGATCACTGTAACAAATACCTTGGGGAACTATTTGGGATTTGTTACAGTGATCTTTGGGGTCCATGTGTTATGGACATTGTCATTGGTTTGTATAGGTAATTTTTTGATGGAGGCGTACCAGCAGAGCCATGAAAATTATTTTAGGTGAGTCACACCCCCTCCCATAGATTTGCATTGAGGGGGTGGGGCGTGACATCATGAGGGGCAGGGCAATGATGTCACGAGCTGCAGGCTCTAGGCATTCGGAACATTTTGTTCCAAACACTGAGCAGCAGAGTACCCCTTTAAGGGGTACTCCAGCCCATAAACTCTTCTCCATAAGATAGGGGGAAAAGCTTATAGGTTCAGAAATAGTACTTTAACATAAAGCCGCCATCATGAACCCAATATCAAACACCCCCTGTTTGTTTGGCTCGTCCATTACGCTGCAGTTAGTTCTTCTCCTACTATCTCTCTCTTTCCTAGCTGCAGGTATTACAATGCTGCATTTTTAGAAACTTGTGCACTAAACCACATTGGTTGTCTACTCGACATTAATCTAACCGGAGCTCATGGTTGTGGCAATCGACCTAAATATACCATTGTATCCACATCTGTGCCCATGGCTTCTTCAAAGACATATTATAAAAATAAAAAAAATAAATTATAATTTTTTAATTTTTTTTTAAACATTTATATTTTATTGAATTTCATGTAGATAACATATAAACAACAAATAAACTAGTCATATTATAAAGGGCAATGACAGGTAGTAAATATTCAGTTGAAGAGCATAAAATCAACCTGTAGCTACATTACCAATGGATACTGCTAGACCGGCAATATAGCTGTAGCTAGGCCTGTCACTAAAAGACAGGCAAACCAAGCAATTGCTTGGGGCCCCAAGCAGAGCCGGTGCTTGTTGTCCTTCCTATAAAGCTGCAGCCGCCTGAGCACTCTATAGAGAGCTGTAGGTGGCTGCAGCACTCCTGGTCACCTCCCGAGTTCCTCCCCTTCCCTGTAGCGTGGCCGAGCTCCTCTTCCTCCTGGCTGTCAGTCCGACCGGGTACTGCGCGGTACAGGAACAGGAGATTCAGTTTCCTGTTCCTGGCCGGACTGACAGGAAGTGTACACTGAGTGCTCACTTCCTTTCTGTCCGGCCGGGAACAGGAAACTGAATCTCCTGTACCACGTGGTACCCGGCTGGACTGTGTGACAGCCAGGAGGAAGAGGAGCTCTGCCACGTTATAGGGCCCAGGGAAGGAGCCGGAGGAGGTAACTGAGAACATAGGTAGGGTAGGGAGGGGAAAAAAACATAGAGGGGGGAGTAAGAAGGACACATGGTTCCTGTAGGCTTTGCGTGCGTAAGGTGTGGAGGGGGGGGGGGGGGGCTCCGTGTCTATTTTGCTTGGGGCCCCCAAATTCCTTCAAACGGCCCTGGCTGTAGCTAGCATCCTCAATACCTGACTTTACTTTACTAATCTCCTGTCACCATATCGGCACACTTGCTTTGACTTCACTACACAAAAATACAAAAACAAAGCAAAACAGATATTGAACAAAGAGTCACCACCTTCTCCCGGCAGAGCTGTATGACCACCGGTTCCTGACAGCAGCGATCCTAAAGAGAAGGAAGTGCCATCATAGACCTCTGTAAATTTATGGATTTTTGGTAAATTAGGAAATTTCTGATGTCCCTGTCCTCGTCTCGTCTCTGACCCCCCGCAATTATTCATGACAGCACATCTAAATGCCCGAAAAAATTTAATAAAATAAATGGGGCTAAAAAAGTAAAGTGAAAATAAAAAAAAATATGATTTAGAACAAAAACTTGAAAAAGAAAATTATGAAATGCACTCATTTTTAATATTGAGCGCTGAATTTTACTGGTCCCTGCCCGCTCCCGTAAATTGAAAGACAAGAAAAAAATGTTAATGTTAATTTTTAAACAGGGATCAATTTATATGGGTGGGCAGGTACCTAAAAATGTAGCCGACAATAATAAAAATGTAGAAAGGGGCCATTTAAATGTAAAAATAATATAATTTTTATTATTAATTAAATTTTTTTTTTATTAGTAATGTATTTTAATATTGTGTTTAATAAAGTGTGTGCGGATGTGTGTTTCACTTTTTTCTCAATTTTTTTTTACATTTTTTAGGTAGTACTACTCCTCCCAGCACGAACAGACTGTTCCATGATGGTAGCTGTAGCACCTGTACTAATACAGACAGGCGTCTGACCTCTTCCTGTTGGCGTTTTTAAAGCGCTAAAATAAAGCAAGAACTTTAGAGCACGGATTCGGTGAGCGACCACCAGGCCCGGACTGGCCATCGGGCAGACCGGGCACTTGCCCAGTGGGCCAGGCTGTCTGACTGCCCTGAAACTGCAGCTCTGTGGCAGAACTAGTAGCCAGCCGCTGCTTGAGGCCAGGGGCCGGCAGCACTAACACAGTGACAGATGGGGTCGGGACCCTTTGTGTGCCGGCCTGCAGCACAGGACGTCCACAAGCACAGAACAGTGGCCAGCGGTGCCACTTAAAGAGCAGTGGAGTCACGTGCTGCGTCAGGTGCCACGCAGGCACGTCTTTATCCCCACGGCAGCTCAATGTACAGTAGTGCGGCCCGAGCTGCGGCTGCGGCTACTGTAAGTGAGCTGTATCGTTGCTGGGGAGACGTGTGACCTCCCCCGACGTTGCGCGGAGGTGCCGCACAGCGCAGGAGAACGTCACACGTCAGTGCGGCCCTGCCAAACGTGCAGCCCCGCCGAGTGCTGCATGAAGAAGCAGGCAATGGGACCACAGGAGGCCCGGACCCCAGTAAAGTAAAAAAAAAGGGCATGGAGGAGGTCAGGAGGAGGAAGGGGCGGGGTTTGAGCACAAGGCATTAAGATGGAGGGGGAGAGGGATAATGGGGGAGGTGGGATGGGGAGAAATAAAGCACTATTCTACGTGAGGAGTCAATGTGTATATACGCTACGCTGTTAAAGTGTGTTCCACCATCCGCCGCCGGCATTATATACCCTACTATATCCAACAATGACTACCATTTGGTCCCTCCCCATTTCTGGCCCCACCCTCACGTAGCCACACCCCTGGCTAAAGTGGGCTGCTCAGTCTAAAATGCCCGGGCCTATTTTTGTTCCCAGTCCAGCCCTGGTGGCCACTCATTCATTTCTTCACGGCCACATTGAACATTTGTGACCATTTAATTGAGATTGAGCACCACCATTACCGGCCCATTTGTCATATTCTCCAGAGCGCCCTGTCCATATGTACACACCCAGATAGAAGCAGGCTGTGCCAACCACTGTCTCTATAGAAGCCTTTAATAATACTGGTGTATTCTGTTTTTTAGGTGAGCAGAAAGGCCCAACTAGACACAAGGGGAACACCGGAATATAAAAATTGTCCCCCATACTGCCGGCAGTAAAAAAATAAAGATGTACATACCTTCCTCCGCTTCCCCGGGGCCTCCGGTAACCGGCTCCGGTCTCCACCGCGATCCTCTTCCTGGTTGCCGGTGGTCAGAGAATCATACTGCGCTCAGCCAATCACCGGCTGCAGTGAAGTCCCGACTCGGCCGATGATAGGCTGAGCGGCAGTGTGAGAACGCTTCAGGACACAAAATTCTTCACTACGCCGGCACCTGCTACCGCGGCCAAAAACGTCACACTGCCGCTCAGCCTATCGCCGGCCGAGTCGGGACTTCACTGCGGCCGGTGATTGGCTGAGCGCAGTAAGACTCTCCAACCACCGGCAACCAGGAAGAGGATAGTGGCGGAGACCGGAGCCGGTTACCGGAGGCCCCGGGGGAGCGGAGGAAGGTATGTATTTTTTTTACTGCCGGCAGTATGGGGGACAATTTTTATATTCCGGAGTTCTCCTTTAACACTTTATATCCGAACATCTGATCGGAGGAAAGTAGCCGTGGTCATAGGTTGTGTTGGTGAGGGTTGCTCTCAGGCTTGCTGTTGTTGGATTGGGCTGTCCGAGTGTGCTCCTTGTTATGTAAAGTATGCAGAGTTTTTCTTTTTTTCAGGTTCATGTTTCTACACTAAGCCTCGATATCTAAGTTCATATCTGGGAGTTCATGAATGGTGCCTCATTTACATTACACCCAGGCGCGGACAATGGCCTGAGATACACATCTTCTTCCCCTGCCATTATTAGAGTCTATACCAAGAGCGGGTCACAAGGACAAAGATCTCTGATGGCAGCGAGTAAAGCATGGCTCGCCTTCCCAGTGCCATATGAACGGGGCATCTTGGACCTCAAACAACGATGGCAATTCCCCCCAGAGCCAGCGGGATAAAGTTCCAGCCTTCTCTCTGCTTAGCATTTAGACAGCAATGTGAGATAAGGAACTGTCTGAATTGAGGATTGAAGACGTTTTTTCTTTTCTTTTTTGTTTTTTTTTTTTGTTTTTTTTTTCTTTTCTTTGTAGGGGAGGGAAATGTCAGGTTAGAAAGAAGGGACTGAAAGCAAAGACGTAGTGTGCAGTAGGAGAACATGACTCCCGGCAGAGAATGGAAGTAAAGGGGGTCAGCTGAAGCGGACAGGACGGGATGTTTACATAACATGGCATTTAATGGCGATATTGATTGCAATCAGATCCCGGTAATCACCTTCATTATGACAATTGCCTCTGTGGAGAGAGCTCAGAGAATCCGCCTTCCAGCAGACAGGCTTTTTTCTGTTTTGAGGAAAATCCATTGTGTATTATCCAGACACAAAACGCCTCTTGTTCCCCTCTCACTACAGTCACAAAACCGAGCATGTATGCCAGGGAGGGAGGCCTGGACGAGGAGCGTCTTCTGTTGTCTCCGATGCCTCTAAAAGCTTTGGAGTAATGGGACATTTACCGTATTTTTCGCCGTATAAGACGCACTTTTTCTTCCCCAAAACTTGGGGGGAAAAGTTGGTGCGTCTTATACGGCGAATACACATTAAAACCCTGTCCTATCAGGTCGGTCCCAGCGGCCATCAACGGCCGGGACCCGCGGCTAATACAGGACATCACCGATCGCGGTGATGCCCTGTATTAACCCTTCAGACGTGGCGATCAAAGCTGACCGCCGCGTCTGAAGCAAAAGTGACACTAACCTGGCTGCTCAGTCGGGCTGTTCGGGACCGCCGCGGTGAAATCGCGGCGTCCCGAACAGCTTACAGGACACCGGGAGGAACCTTACCTGCCTCCTCGGTGTCTGCTCCGTGCCGGGATCCCCTGCATGGCCGGCGCTCTCCTTCGTTGTCATCACGTCGTCGCTCACGCCGCCCTGTCATCCAATAGGAGCGGCGTGCGTAGCGACATGATGGCGGCGACGGAGAGCGAGGATACCGGGCAGCAGAGACGTTCCGGAGCAACGGGGACACCCCGGGGATGCGGCGACAGCGATGGAAGGTGACATCCAGGGCAGCGGTGACGGGTCCGGAGCGGCGGGGACACATGAGTATTACCTCCTATACTAGTGGTCTTCAACCTGCGGACCTCCAGATGTTGCAAAACTACAACTCCCAGCATGCCCGGACATGTAGGAACTGGATAAAAAGAACAACATATTTGTGAAATTCGGGTAAAATTCAAGTCACCTCAGATATGGGGGGAAATGATGGGGCAGTGATGACATATAGATTTTTATATATTCATAGACCCCTATTCATCAATATCGTTTTGCCCCCTCTCAGGCTTGGAATATGTCTTGGACTTCAACTATGCACTTCCCTATATTAAAGGCCACCACAACTGTGGTGTCCCAGCACCAATAGCTGTCCTGTGGCTTTGGACTGTGTCGGGCAGCTTGGCAGCACGAGGTGTTGGGCCCACCAGAGTTCTACTGTTATAATTAATTATGTGTATTATAATGTCAGAGAATATATTTTTCTTAAATTCATTTTGCTATGTGTATATATGTTTAATATGTGCCTGTACCTTTAATTGAGAGCAGTGAACCCCATGTGACCCTGCCTGCCAATGAGACCCCAAAAGACTCCCCTGTATAGTGTAGTGCAGGGGAGGAGTTTCTCAGTCCAGTACTAGTACTGAGTCCAGTGCTAGTTTACCCTAGTGTGGCTCCTGAGTAACAGCTTAGCTCAGGTGTGCTGTGTGTCGTGTGCTCTGAGGAGGGGCCTAGCCCAAATCTAATCTCTCAACTGGTCATCCTGCAAGAATTACTCGCAATGAGGAAATTCATGCCTCTGCGGAACAGTCTTTAGTACCTTGACAGGACTCTAGCTACCAGGATTCAATCTTCCGTTTCACAAGTCAGTATTAATCCGTTTGGTGTGAGCACCACAATTCTCAGCAAGGCAACAGGGCTCCCAAGGGGTTACCCTGCACTCTCTCGCCTAAAGCTAACTGTACGTGTATTACCATCTGCTCCAGCTCAGTAAATACAGTTATCCATAACATGACATCGGTGTGTTAATTTACTCCGCCTGTCTGGCCCAGGAGAAGCTGTCTCCAACCTCGGACCGTGTATAGGATAACAGTGCCCTGGCATCACGAAGTGATCTGGTATTCTTACTAACACCATGTGGACACCACAACACATACTACAGGGTATACTGTTTTAATTTTACAATATGTCTTCTTCTCGTTTAGTGTTTGTCACTCACAACTTTCGCTATAATACCGTAGATACAGAGGAAGCTGCCTGTCAATCACACAGTGGAGGGCTCAGGAAGGGAGGTAGGGCGTTGGGGCGCTCAGAGGCGACTGCTAGCAGTCGCCTCTGAGCGCCCCAATGCCATACCAGCCTTCCTGTCCGCCGGGAGATCTGAAGTGGTGCCGGGAGACATCTGCTTTTGCAGTGAATGCAGAATTCTATTGGTTCTTTCTTCTTTATATTTGCCTGAGATATTCTATTGGGGTTTTTGTCCTAGCACCACCTCGTGTCTCGTTCACCTGATAGCCTGCAGCATTTACCCGGGGCTCCATATCCGTGTGTCTTGGTGGAGTGGAGTTTGCAGTGCCATTTCTTGCCTTCTGCTAACTACCTAATATAATACCCTTGAACAAACAGACTCCTAATTTAATAAGATTCCAGGTCAAACTTGAAGGACCCAATCTGCCATTGGAGCCTGTTGACCCTCTCTAGGCTACAGGACTGGACTACATTTTTACTGCTGCAACTAATATAGCCAAGGCAGGAGGAGCCTAGTGGACCCTAATATAAATATGTGGTAGATCGGCTATTTGGATCTGCACTAAAACTGGGATGTATGGAGAAGATGGGAGTGGATGAAAATAGGGAGTATGTGTTAGTACATTAGGGATCGGTGAGAAGACTGAGGGCAATTATTTCAATGAGTGTTCGTCCAACAGCTATCGTGCCAATCTTCAAGGACTGTGGTGGGGATGAGCATTCTGAGACCACTGCCTTGGTATCTAAAAGAGCCAGCCCACCTCTTCCGGCCTCCTGATCACACGTGATGGGACATCATTGCGCAAAACCGTGACACGGCAAAGAGCCAAGAAAAACATCAAACAGGCCACTCTGCCATGGCATGATTGAAGGAAAGACTAGATACTTCTGTAGTGCCAACCAGTGCATTGAGGCTTTAGACTGGGTTAATACCTAATATTTTGGTCAGTATTCTCAGAATGGGTCCATAACCCAGAAAAAAAAGTGCAAATCTTCCTATTATTGTTTTATTCTGTGTTGGTTCCACTTCTGATCAAAAATACTAATAATTACAGTTGAGCGAACTTAAGCAGTAAATTGGCTCATAATGAACATCGCAGCTCGGTCGTTGATTACTTTAGTCTGCATAAATTAGTTCAGCTTTCCAAGGGCTCTGGTTGCCTGGAAAAGTCCGGGATAACAGTCTTAGGTCTCCTAGGTCTGTATTTATCCTTTTCAGGCAAATGAAGTCACTCGGAAAGCTGAACTAATTTATGCAGGCAAAAGGAGTCGATGACCGAGCTGCGAGGTTCCCTACAAGCCAATTTACCGTTAGTTGGCTCAACTTTACTAATAATTCTATAATGAGAATATTGTAACTTACAATAATACTAACATAATATTGTGGGAATAAACATATTATGTAAGAATAAGTTAGAATATAACTAAATAATTTTACCTGAATATTATATTTTTAATAATTAAGTATCCAATATTTAAATCTGAGAAGATAATCAAGAAATAAAAAAAATTAGATTAGAGTAAATCCAGCAATGAGTGATAAAAAATATTTAAACAAGGACATAAATATAAAGCTTTATTGATGGATTAAATAAAAAATATATTTTAATTAAATAAATATCAATAATAATAATGTATAATTATTATTATTACTTTTATTATCATATGAGGGTCATTCAATAATTTTCTACACTTTTATATTTTCATTAGAAAATTGGGATATTTTTTTTTATTAAATATGAATATGAATAAAATACTTATACTTATAAAATTATTTATTATTATTATATTTATTATTATTTATATTATTATTATTATTCATATCATCATCATATGAGGGGGCGTTCAAACATTTTTTTGCACTTTTATATTTTCAATGGAAAAAGTAAAGGCTGGTGAAATAGTTATTGGTCGTGTCTTTTTGAACGTCCCTCATAATAATGCAATAAAAATACCGAAATGATATATAAAACCCGTCTTCAAAAAAATGTTTATGGCATTTACTGTTCTCTTACAAAAAAAAAATATTTTAAATTCCTTAATCCCACTGGAAAAAAATATAATTCTTGTATAAATATGTTTTCATTCAGGTTTTTTTTAATTATTAATTTTATTTATTTGTTTTTATTAGTAATGACACTTTCCTTCCAAACTCCAAAGACATATATTGGTTTTCTTGTAAAACTCTAAATATGTGTTTTATTGTACGTTATTTTCCATACAAACCACATAAATTGTCTCTTTTTTTTCCTTCTCTTTTTACTAAAAAGAAAAAAATCTAAAAATCTAAAATTGCACACATTAAGATCACATCGATGTGAAAAAAATCTATCAATAAAACTAACAACTTTTTATTTTATTATTTTTTTTATATTTAAAGGGATTTTTTCTTTTTTTTTGTATTGAGTGTTAGTGATTAACCCCATAGGGAAACAGCCTTTTGATTTTTTTTATGATATGCTGCAGAGTAAAATAAATATTCAACACAAAACTAATTAAAATTTTAAAAATTGATTATTTGTATTTACTTATTTGTATTGTATGGTATGTAACCATACAATACAAATAAGTAAATACAAATAATCAATTTTTAAATTTTTTATTAGTTTTGTGTTGAATATTTATCATACTTTTTTTTTGTTAATGTTAGTGTATTTATTTATTTTAAATTTTATTTAGCGCAACTACAGTCCCAGCACAAAGGGATAACAACCCATAGGGTATTAGAAAGTCCAAATATCAGAACAAAAGAAAACAAAAAAATAAACATTGGGCATGAACTACTCTTAGAATCAAAGAAGAGCAATACAATGGCAATGCCCAGACATGGTTAACCTGTACAAAACACATACGGGATAACGGGCAAGGGAAGAGAGGAGAGGGTTCCTTTTTTTGTGTGTGTATTTTGTGTTGTGTTTTTAATCAAAAAATGTATTACAATACAAAATGTATTTGTTTTTTGTTTGTTTGTTTTTTTACTTTTTTTTTTGGGTGTTGAACGTTTGTGACAAAAAAATTACCACAATACTACTAATAAATTATTTTATGTTTTTTTATTCTTTTTTGTGATATTGCACAGTTCATCTAATATTTTACTTTTATCTATTTATTTATTTTTAGTCCGTTCTGATGATTTGCTCTCGGTATTGAATCTGATTGTTATAGTTATTTACGTTGTCGATTAAATTCGATTGTTATTGTTATTTACGTAGGCGATAAGACGAGGATCATTTTTTTTGTTTTGCTTTTCTTTTCGTAGTAGAAACCTACAGCTAGAAACTGCGTTGAAATCTCATCGGACAACGTCTTTCATATTTCTTCTTGAGCATTTCGTGTTACCCAATAAATGAAAATCAGGATCAGATGGGAGGATTAGTGAAAATTGCCATTTGTTACAATTCTGCAGGGAGAAGAAAGGAGCAGGATATGTTGGGGTCAATGAGTAATCCCCATTACAATGGGCGAGGGCAGAGTTTATCGCGGTATGTTCAACAGCTGCCGTACGGGTCAATAATATTCACCAAGCAGCTGGATTTTCTGACTCCATTCCCTTAAAGAAATACAACTTCACTTGTAGGTAGATGACATTATTTTACGGCCCAGCTGCTTACAAGATGGAAGGTTTCATAACAGGATATGAATGACATATGGGCCGAGTACCAAAAATGAAGAAGGAGCTGGAGAAGGAAGACTTGATCCAACTCCATTTTCTTGGTCGATTCTCAAACTCTCCAGTCGTTTTACTTTAAGGTATTAATGTGGATTTAGAAGAAATATCTCTTTTTTCATCAGAAATATTTGTAATAAAAAAAAAAAATGAAACTAAGGAACCATTTGTGAAAATCGTCGAGCCCTTTGAACCTCGCGAAGCATTGAATGAAGACATTTATTGGGTGGGACATGCAGAAGACAGTTGTATAGGAGTTATTGCCACATCTTGGATGGATTGAGTTGCGAAATAGACCTTAGAAATTAAAAAGAATAAATAAGTAAATAAAAATTCCCAAACATTTATAGAATTTTTTAAGTCGAGCAGAAAATCTAAATCTTGGCCATGACGATGGTGCAAGGAATTAGGCGAAACATGGATGTGAATAATTATTACAGCTTGTTTCATCTCCACATGAGGTTGTGAGGACTTGGCTTTACATTAACCACACCGAGGACAAACAACAACGTGGCCCCTGGAATGTTCCTCTGTGGTTGTTGGAATGGATGGAAAATGAGCAACATATATATGAACAAAACAGAGGAAGATGAGGGATGGATACCACAATCTAGTAGTTTACTGGGCTGGGCGGTTTCCCCAAGGTGCAAAATGTAATGCTCAATAATTGCCTCTTATTATTGTACAGGAGCAGGGAGTCCGGTGGTAAACAGGAATGGGGGCTTATCTAATGGGTGGAATTAACTCCCTACTGGAAAGTTACCTACTTAATAAAAGATATTTCCTAACTACTATGGCTATTTTCCTAATGTGGGCGATTACCTACCTACTGGAGGCATCTAACTAATGAGGGTATTACCTATATACTGGGGGCATCTACCTAAAGTAGGGGATTACCTACTTACTGTCTACATAATTGGGAGGTGTGTGTGTGTGTGTGTGGGGGGGGGGGGTTAGTTACCTGCTGGGGACCTACCTACCTGCTCTCACCCAATCTCCCCAATTCTCTAAACCCACTTCCCTACTCACTCTTACTATGCATGGCACCAAAAGAGACATTATTTGGGGTACTATGTCTGAGAAAATGGTAGAAAGTGTTCTGAAAAAGTGTGGAGCCTTAGATGTTTGTCAGGCATATTTTATGGAGACATGGTTGGTAGAAGTCTTTGAAGGTCTGAGATAGATAGAGAAGAAAAGTAAGAGAACAATTCCAAATAGATGCCCCCTGTGACTGGATATTGTATTGACACTGTATGAGGGGATATTGGTCTGTATACAGTGGTTTTTATTCAGTATCAGTATGGTGGTATTGTCTAGTCACTATGTGGTGGTACTGGTCATGGTGTGGCAGAATTATTTGTCCCCCCTATAGTGGTGTTATTCATGATATTGGCCTGTGTATAATATGCAAAATACTTTGCATTGGCCTAGGTGAGGCCAACACATGCTATGCCACTGCTGCAATGTTTGGTACCGTAAATACCCAGAAAGATACCCCTGTCACGCCCCTTTCACATTGCCGTTGCTCCCGTCAAGAACGGCCATCAAAGTGTCTTTTTCTTTCATTTTTTGACTTTAACGACCGTTTTCGTGACGGGGAGCAACAGGCAACAATGGGTCCTGGTGGCTCCCATTTACTATTTTGGGGGACTCTGGGCGCTGTTATGAATAGTGGGAGAAAAAGATGGCCCAAGCAGTAATTTTTCTCCCGCTATTGTGTCCGGCTCTCCCGACGGCCGTCACACTGCTGTGTACTAACGACAGTGTGAATAAAGGCTTATTAGGAAATATCGGGAAGAAATTTTAATGGCAGAATGGGGTACAAATTAATATTGCCAAACTAAGAGGGGGATGAGGGATGGGGACTTATCCAGGGTCGAGCTGGAAAATTCCATTGCATACCATAAGACGGGCAAGATAAATGGGGACATACTAGAGGGTTTAGAAGTCCATAGCATATTATGCCCATCTTAGTCTACGGCACGGGTGCATTCTTTTCATTTTTTACAGAGAGACACATTGGCCTTATGGTTACCTTCAAAGGGCCATTTGTACTGGTAATAGTCTGTGGGTCCCACACACTGCCCCCATATAGTATTCAGACCCCTCCCGTGCTCTCATATAGTAGTTATGCCTCTCACACTACCCCCTATATAGTAGGTCACCCACACTGCCTCATATAGTAGTTAGGATCGCCACACTGCCCAATATAGTGGTGAGGCCCTGAGCTTGAGAAAGGCCAGGTGAGCTGGCAGAAACGTTGCTGTGGCACTTTTTTGGATTATGGAATAAATTTCACTTTTTATTGAAGTTACGTGTGCTGTGGATTCATCCACTATTTTTATACTAAAAAGGACCCCTGACCCAGGTCCGGTTCTGCGTGCACCGTTTATCATCAAATAATTATCTTGGGAAGTGTTGCTTTCCTACCCTATATACTAAAAAGCTATATTGCTATAATGAAAAATGAAAAATTGAGGTGCTTCGCTTACCATTTGGCAAAATGGTGTGTACCATCCCACCACAATAAGGTGACCTCATTTGGACGGACCCTTCACTATGAATGTGCCTCTGAGCAGTTAGTTACCAGGCTTGTAAGGTCTGAGACATCCAGCACCTTATAAAATGGGTGGGGTGCAGGAACCAACATGGAGGTAGCCACTCCCCCATATGTGCAATACAAAAAAGGATAAGTTGGCCAGCACATACTGATACACAACTATTGCATGGATCTGGCATACAGGTGCACGCTGCTAGGCTAAATATACAAAAGCAGGAGAATACAGCAGCACACTGCAAGCACAAAGATATAGATAAAAAGCTATATTGCTATAATGAAAAATGAAAAATTGAGGTGCTTCGCTTACCATTTGGCCAAATAGTGTGTACCATCCCACCATGATAAGGTGACCTCATCGGGACGGACCCTACACTATGAATGTGCCTCTGAGCAGTTAGTTACCAGGCTTGTAAGGTCTGAGACATCCAGCACCTTATAAAATGGGTGGGATGCAGGAACCAACATGGAGGTAGCCACTCCCCCCATATGTACAATACAAAAAAGGATAAGTTGGCCAGCAAATACTGATACACAACTATTGCATGGACCTGGCATACAGGTGCACGCTGCTAGGCTAAATGTAAACAAGCAGGAGAATATAGCAGCCTGGTAACTGACTGCTCAAAGGCACATTCATAGTGCAGGGTCCATCCTAATGAGGTCCCTTTATTGTGGTGGGATGGTCCAAACTATTTGGCCAAATGGTAAGCGAAGCACCTCAATTTTTCATTATAGCAATATAGCATTTCATATTTATTCTAAATATTTGTGCTAGCAGTGTGCTGCTGTACTCTCCTGCTTGTATCTATTTATCTATCTATCTCATATCTATATATCTTCTATCTATCTCATAGATAGATATGAGATAGAGAGATATGCGATAGATAGATAGATGGATAGATGGATAGATATGAGATAGATAGGAGATAGATAGATAGATATGAAATAGATAGGAGATAGATAGATATTAGATAGATAGATATGAGATAGATAGATATGACATAGATAGATATGAGGTAGATAGATAGATAGATATGAGATAGATAGATGTGAGTTAGATATGAGACAGATAGATAAATATGAGATATATACATATGAGATAGATAGATAGATAGATAGATATGAGATAGATAGATATGAGATACATAGATATGGGATAGATAGATATGAGATAGATAGATAGATAGATATGAGATAGATATGAGATATATAGATATGCGATAGATAGATATATATTAGATAGATAGATATGAGATAGATAGATATGAGATACATAGATATGGGATAGATAGATATGAGATACATAGATAGATATGAGATAGATAGATATGAGATACATAGATATGGGATAGATAGATATGAGATAGATAGATATGAAATAGATAGATAGATATGAGATAGATAATAGATAGATAATAGATAGATAGATAATAGATAGATATGAGATAAATAGATATGAGATAGATAAATAGATAGATAGATAGATATGAGATAGATAGATAGATATGAGATAAATAGATATGAGATAGATAAATAGATAGATAGATATGAGATAGATAGATATGAGATAGATATGAGATACATAGATATGGGATATATAGATATGAGATAGATAGATAGATATGAGATAGATAGATATGAGATACATAGATATGGGATAGATAGATATGAGATAGATATGAGATAGATATGAGATAGATAGATATGAAATAGATAGATAGATATGAGGTAGATAGATATGAGATAGATATGAGATAGATAGATATGAGATAGATAGATAATAGATAGATAGATATGAGATAAATAGATATGAGATAGATAAATAGATAGATAGATATACAGCAACAGGAGAATACAGCAGCACCCTGCTAGCACAAAGATATAGATAAAACATGAGTATATAGATAAAACATGAGTATATAGATAGAACATGAAAAGCTATACAGCTGTAGTGCAATTAATGAAAATATGAAACTATGAAATTATGAGGTACTTTGCTTGCACCTTACCGTCCCTTACCGTCACCTTACCGTCCCACCACGGTAAGGTGACCTCATTCTGGGACGGACCCTACACTGTGTAAATGCCTCTGTGTTAACAGTTCAACAGGCATTGCAAGGTCTGAAACATCCAAGGCACCTTATATACACCTAATAGAGGTGGGTGGGGTGCAAGAGCCAACATGGAGGTAGCCACTCCCCCGTATGTGTAATACAGCCAAAGAATAAGTTGGCCAGCACTATTGATTCCAAACTATTGTAAAGACCTGGCTTACATGTGCAGGCTGCTGGGCTAAATATACAGCAACAGGAGAATACAGCAGCACACTGCTAGCACAAAGATATAGATGAAACATGAGTATATAGATAAAACATGAGTATATAGATAGAACATGAAAAGCTATACAGCTGTAGTGCAATAAATGAAACTATGAAATTATGAGGTACTTAGCTTACAAATTTGGCTGCCAAATAGCGTGGACCTTCCCACCACGATAAGGTGACCTCATTCTGGGACGGACCCTACACTATGAGTATGCCTCTGTGTGACGGGGGAGTGGCTACCTTGGATGTTTCAGACCTTGCAATGCCTGCTGTACTGTTCACACAGAGGCATATTCATAGTGTAGGCTCCGTCCCAGAATGAGGTCACCTTACCGTGGTGGGTCGGTCCACGCTATTTGGCAGCCAAATTTGCAAGCTAAGTACCTCATAATTTCATAGTTTCATATCTTCATTTATTGCATTACAGCTGTATAGCTTTTCATGTTCTATCTATATACTCATGTTTTATCTATATACTCATGTTTTATCTATATCTTTGTGCTTACAGTGTGCTGCTGTATTCTCCTGTTGCTGTATATTTAGCCCAGCAGCCTGCACCTGCAAGCCAGGTCTTTACAATAGTTTGAAATCAATAGTGCTGGCCAATTTATTCTTTGTTTGTATTAGATAGATAGATATGAGATAAATAGATATGAGATAAATAGATATGAGATAAATAGATATGAGATAGATAAATAGATAGATATGAGATAAATAGATATGAGATAGATAGATAGATATGAGATAGATATGAGATAGATAGATAGATATGAGATAGATAGATAGATATGAGATAGATAGATAGATATGAGATAGATAGGAGATAAATAGATATGAGATAGATAAATAGATAGATAGATATGAGATACTTGAGGAAGAGTCAGTGACACTCCAGATAAAGTGAAACAAAGTGGTCTTTATTCACTCCCAAGTGAAGCTAAGTTTCGGTGACCTCACGCTGTCAATATCAAGCAAAAAATGATGCACAGTGGTGGATATTTAAGGTCACGCAGGACCACCCCCTTAATTATCATGACAAGTGAAAACATTGTGAATTAAGTGTACAAATGGTTTACACAAAAGTAATCAAAATAAAGTGACTGTATGGTAATGCACGTACATTAATATTCAGCATTACCATCGTGCATATGATATACAGGTGCAAATATATATTGCAAAACAATAACGATTGTCCAGGTGTATTGTATAATTCATCCAGAGAGTGGGCGGGGAGACGATGCCACTCACCAGGCATTCGGCATAGAACACCATATGTTGCTTCCGGCTTGAAGATCGCGTACCGGAAGTGAAGGTCACGTGTAACATCATGTGGTCGGTGCCTAGGTGACCAAGGACGCAGTTCCCGGCGCATGCTCAGTGTGTCCAGCCGGAGAACTCACCATCTTGAATAAGGATATCCCGACCGACATTTTATTCAGTTATCACAGCAACCCCCCAGCAAGTATCTAAGGCACAACGCAGCCTTTTGGTGCAGTGTAAACACCGCACGCCCCGGCCGCATATACTAGGACATTCGTCTTGGACCAATTGAATGGCCAGGTTGGGTATCCATAGTGCATACCTGCATCTGGAGAAGTGCCTAAACTCTTGTGGACACCATAGAGCTCAGAGAATATTGGGAAGACTTTTTTTGAGTTATGGTCATCAGAGATTATATGCAAAATTGAATAAAGAATTTTCCATGTTGTAAATTGTTGCCGAGTTTGCCTTTCTGTCAGTGCGTCGTGTGTTTCTCTTGCCCACTTCTGCGAAAAAAATTGAAAAGAAAGAAAAATTAATATAACCAACTTATACGGAACAGGATGTTACAGCTATGGTCATATATGATTAACGTGCGTTGCAGATTTCACGTGTGACAGTGAAGTCTACATTTAAGGCCGCGGGTTTCAATGAGTTGAGCTCATACATCCACCAGAACTCTTTTCGTCTGACGGTAGCTAGGCCATTGCCACCTCTTTTCCTTTTGGGCACATGTTCCAATAAAGTAAATGTTAAATCTTTCTCTGAATGTCCGTGGTCACAGAAATTCTTAGGGACTGGTAGGTCAAGTTTTCCCTTTCAAATTGTGTAACGATGTTGTGTGATCCTGACCGTAGCCTCCAGGGTCGTTTCACCCACATATAGTAGGTGGCAAGGACATTTAGAGGCCATAGAAGATAAAGTCAGTCGCACATGTAAGGTATTGTTTTATTTCATACGTTCTACCTGTACCCGGATGTGTAAAAGTACGACCAGCAATTTACACAGGTCATACATGGGAAAGAACCTTTATTGGCCGTAGACAAGTATTTCTGGGTGGATTTAGTTAAAGGAATGTCAGATTTTACTATCCTATCTCATAGGTTGGTGGATCGTCTGTAGGCCATAATGGGGGGGCTGGCCCATTCCGGTATGTTGGCTGTTCCATCGCGTAGAATGTGCCAGTGTTTCCTTATTATAGTCGGGGTCATATGTTTGGGCACCCCAGGTAAAAATTTGTATTAATGTGCAGAAATAAGCCAAAGAAAGATGGAAAAATCTCCAAAAGTCATCAAATTACAGATTAGACATTCTTATAATATGTCAACAAAAGTTAGATTTTATTTCCATCATTTACACTTTCAAAATAACAGAAAACAAAAAAATGGCATCTACAAATGTTTGGGAACCCTGCAGAATTTATAGCATGCACTGCCCCATTTGAAAAGCTGAGACCTGCCAGTGTCATGGATTGTTCTCAATCATCATCTGGGAAGACCAGGTGATGTCAATCTCAAAGGTTTTAAATCCCCAGACTCATCTGACCTTGCCCCAACAATCAGCACCATGGGTTCTTCTAAGCAGTTGTCTAGAAATCGGAAACTGAAAATAGTCGATGCTCACAAAGCTGGAGAAGGCTATAAGAAGATAGCAAAATGTTTTCAGATGTCAATATCCTCTGTTCGGAATGTAATTAAGAAATGGCAGTCATCAGGAACAGTGGAAGTTAAAGCAAGATCTGGAAGACCAAGAAAAATATCAGACAGAACAGCTTGCATGATTGTGAGAAAAACAATTCAAAACCTATGTTTGACTGCACAATCCCCCCAGAAAGATCTGGCAGACACTGGAGTTGTGGTACACTATTCCACTATAAAGAGATACTTGTACAAATATGGACTTCATGGAAGAGTCATCAGAAGAAAACATCTTCTACTTCCTCACCACAAAAATCAGCATTTGAACTTTGCAAATGAACATATAGGCAATACGATACATCCAAAGAATCAGAGCGCTCTCACCCGGGGTCGGTCGCCGTCCAGAAATTCCAACACCGGTTATCCTCGGTCCATCAGGAATGTCGCGGGAGAGAGAGTGGGGGAGTTCTCAGACGCTGGCCACGGTCCGTATTACGCCCTCCGGCACTTCGTCAGGCCACCCTGGCCGGAGGGCGTGATACGGACCGTGGCCAGCGTCTGAGAACTCCCCCACTCTCTCTCCCACGACATTCCTGATGGATCGAGGATAACCGGTGTTGGAATTTCTGGACGGCGACCGACTCCGGGTGAGTGCGCTCTGATTCTTTGGATGTATCGTATGGAAAGCTGTTTTTCTGGTAGAGGAGCACCACCCCTACAACTATACAGTCAACCCTCACGCCATAGACTCTTAGTGGTGTATACATGTACCGGATTAGTGGACGTTCAGGTGTCCGTATAACCGGAAGTATATATAGCTGTTATACATCTAGCGGTGCCGGTGATTTCACTTCTTTGCACATATAGGAACATATAGACAAGCCTGATGCATTTTGGAAACAAGTTCTGTGGACCGATGAGGTTAAAATTTAACTTTTTGGCCAGAATGAGCAAAGGTACGTTTGGAGAAGAAGGGGAACAGAATTTAATGAAAAGAACCTCTGTCCAACTGGGGGTGCATCAATCATGCTTTGGGGATGTATTGCAGCCAGTTGCACAAGGTACATGTCACGAGTAGAAGGAGAAATGGATTCAATAAAATTTCAGCAAATTTGGGATGCTAACTTGATGCCATCTGTGAAAAAGCTGAAGGTAAAGAGAGGATGGCTTCTACAAATGGATAATGATCCTAAACACACCTCAAAATCCATGGGGGATTACATCAAGAGGCGTAGACTGAAGGTTTTGCCATGGCCTTCACAATCTCCTGACCTCAACATAATTGAAAATCTATGGATAGACCTTAAAAGAGCAGTGCGTGACAGACAGCCCAGAAATCTCAAAGAACTGGAAGACTTTTGTAAGGAAGAATGGGCAAAGATACCTCAAACAAGAATCGAAAGACTCTTGGCTGGCTACAAAAAGCATTTACAAGTTGTGATACTTGCCAAAGGGGGCAGTACAAGATATTAAGTCTGCAGGGTGCCCTAACTTTTGTAGATGCCATTTTTTTGTTTTCTGTTATTTTGAAAGTGTAAATGATGGAAATAAAATCTAACTTTTGTTGACATATTATAAGAATGTCTAATCTGTAATTTGATGCCTTTTGGAGATTTTCCATATTTCCTTGGCTTCTTTATGCACATGAATACAAATTTTTACCTGGGGTGCCCAAACTTTTGATCCCCACTGTAGATAGATAGATTTGAGATAGATAGATATGAGATAGATAGATAGATAAATAGATATGAGATAGATAGATAGATAGATAGATAGATATGAGATAGATAGATATGAGATAGATAGATAAGTATGAGATAGATAGATATGAGATAGATAGATAGATAAATAGATATGAGATAGATAGATAGATATGAGATAGATAGATAAGTATGAGATAGATAGATAGATATGAGATAGATATGAGATAGATAGATAGATAGATAGATATGAGATAGATAGATAGATAGATAGATATGAGATAGATAGATATGAGATAGATATGAGATAGATAGATATGAGATAGATAGATGATAGATATGAGATAGATAGATAGATATTAAGTTCTCCCACTTAAAAAGATGAGAGAGGCCTGTAATTTTCATCATAGGTTATAACCTCAACTATGAGAGACACAATGAGAAAAAAAAAACATAAAATCCCATTGTCTGATTTTTAAAGAATTTATTTGCAAATTATGGTGGAAAATAAGTATTTGGTCACCTACAAACAAGAAAGATTTCTGGCTCTCAAAGACCTGTAACTTCTCCTTTAAGAGTCTCCTCTGTCCTCCACTCATTACCTGTATTCATGGCTCCTGTTTGAACTTGTTGTCAGTATAAAAGACACCTGTCCACAACCTCAAACAGTCGCACTCCAAACTCCACTATGGCCAAGACCAAAGAGCTGTCGAAGGACACCAGAAACAAAATTGTAGACCTGCACCAGGCTGGGAAGACTGAATCTGCAATAGGCAAGCAGCTTGGTGTGAAGAAATCAACTATGGGAGCAATTATTAGAAAATGGAGTACATATAAGACCAGTGATAATCTCCCTTGATCTGGGTCTCCACGCAAGATCTCACCCTGTGGTGTCAAAATGATCACATGAACGGTGAGCAAAAATCCCAGAACCACAGGGGGGACCTAGTGAATGGCCTGCAGAGAGCTGGGACCAAAGAAACAAAGGCTACCATCAGTAACACACTACGCCACCAGGACTCAAATCATGTAGTGCCAGACGTGTCCCCCTGTTTAAGCCAGTACATGTCCGGGCCCGTCTGAAGTTTGCTAGACAGCATTTGGATGACCCAGAAGAGGATTGGGAGAATGTCATATGGTCAGATGAAACCAAAGCAGAACTTTTTGGTAAAAACTCAACTCGTCGTGTTTGGAGGAGAAAAAATGCTGAGTTGCATCCAAAGAACACCATACCTACTGTGAAGCATGGGGGTGGAAACATCATGCTTTGGGGGTGTTTTTCTGCCAAGGGACCAGGATGACTGATCTGTGAAAAGGAAAGAATAAATGGGGCCATGTATCTTGAGATTTTGAGTGAAAACCTCCTACCATCAGCAAGGGCATTGAAGATGAAACGTGGCTCAGTTTTTCAGCATGACAATGATCCCAAACACACCGCCCGGGATACAAAGGAGTGGCTTCGAAAGAAGCATTTCTAGGTCCTGGAGTGGCCTAGCCAGTCTCCAGATCTCAAGCCAATAGAAAACCTTTAGAGGGAGTTGAAAGTCCGTGTTGCCCAGCGACAGCCCCAAAACATCACTGCTCTAGAGGAGATCTGCATGGAGGAATGGGCCAAAATACCAGTAACAGTGTGTGAAAACCTTGTGAAGACTTAAAGAAAATGTTTGACCTCTGTCATTGCCAACAAAGGGGATATAACAAAGTATTGAGATGAACTTTTGTTATTGACCAAATACTTATTTTCCACCATAATTTGCAAATAAATTCTTTAAATCAGACAATGTGATTTTATGGATTTTTTTTCTCATTCTGTCTCTCATAGTTGAGGTTATAACCTATGATGACAATTATAGGCCTCTCTCATCTTTTTAAGTGGGAGAACTTGCACAATTGGTGGCTGACTAAATACTTTTCTATTGCCCCACTGTATATACAAGCAGGAGAATACAGCAGCACACTGTTAGCACAAAGATATATATGAAATATGAAATGTTATTTGCTATAAGGAAGAATGAAAAATTGAGGTGCTTCGCTTACCATTTGGCCAAATAGTGTGTACCATGCCACCACGATAAGGTGACCTCATTGGGATGGACCCTACACTATGAGTGTACCTTTGAGCAGTCAGTTACCAGGCTTGTAAGGTCTGAGACATCCAGCACCTTATAAAATGGGTGGGGTGCAGGAACCAACATGGAGGTAGCCACTCCCCTCATATGTATAGCAGAAAAAAGGATAAGTTGGCCAGCACATACTGATACCAAACTACTGCTGGGACCCGGCATATCTGTCTATCTCATATCTGTCTATCTCATATCTATCAATTTCATATCTATCAATTTATCTATCTCATATCTATCTATTTATCTATCTATCTCATATCTATCTATCTATCTATCTATCTCATATCTATCTATCTATCTATCTCATATCTATCTATCTATCCATCTATCTATCTATCTATCTATCCATCTATCTCATATCTATCTATCTATCTCATATCTATCTATCTAAAACCACGTATAGGAGACAGCAGACTGTATACAGATCCAAAACAAATAAAGTCCAGAGGCACAGGATAAGGTGCAATAATAAGGTGCTTTATTGATCCATGTATTTTCATGGGTCAATAAAGCACCTTATTATTGCACCTTATTCTGGGAGTGCCTCTGGACTTTATTTGTTTTGTATCTATCTATCTATCTATCTATCTATCTCATATCTATCTCCTATCCCTCTATCTATCTATTTCATATCATCACATATCTATCTATCTATCTATCTCATATATATCTATCTAATATCTATCTCTATCTATTTCATATCTATCTATCTCATATCTATCTATCTAATATCTATCTCTATCTATTTCATATCTATCTATCTCATATCTATCTCATATCTATCTATCTATCTATCTATCTATCTCATATCTACCTATTTCATATCTTTCTATCTTTCTATCTATCTATCTATCTAGCTCATATATTTCTATCTATCTATCTACAAGCAGGAGAATACTGCAGCACACTGTTACCACAAAGATACAGATAAAACATGAAATGCTATATTGCTACAATGAAAAATGAAAAATTGAGGTGCTTCGCTTACCATTTGGCCAAATAGTGTGTACCATCCCACCACGATAAGGTGACCTCATTGGGACGGACCCTACACTATGAATGTGCCTCTGATCAGTCAGTTACCAGGCTTGTAAGGTCTGAGACATCCAGCACCTTATAAAATGGGTGAGGTGCAGGAACCAACATGGAGGTAGCCACTCCCCTCATATGTATAGCAGAAAAAAGGATAAGTTGGCCAGCACATACTGATAGCAAACTACTGCAGGGACCCGGCATACAGGTACACGCTGCTAGGCTAAATATACACAAGCAGGAGAATACAGCAGCACACTGCTAGCACAAAGATACAGAGAAAACATGAAATGCTTTATTGCTACAATGAAAAATGAAAAATTGTGCTGGCCAACTTATCCTTTTTTGTGTTATACATATGGGGGTGAGTGGCTACCTCCATGTTGGTTCCTGCACCCCACCCATTTTTTAAGGTGCTGGATGTCTCAGACCTTACAAGCCTGGTAACTGACTGCTCAAAGGCACATTCATAGTGTAGGGTCCGTCCCAATGAGGTCACCTTATCGTGGTGGGATGGTACACACTATTTGGCCAAATGGTGAGCGCAGCTCCTTCATTTTTCATTTTTTCATTGTAGCAATATAGCATTTCATGTTGTATCTGTATCTTTGTGCTAGCAGTGTGCTGCTGTATTCTCCTGCTTGTGGATATTTAGCCTAGCAGCGTGCACCTATATGTCGGGTCCATGCAACAGTTGTGTATCAGTATATGCTGGCCAACTTATCTTTTTTTGGATCTATCTATCCATCTATCTATCTATCTAGACAAAGAATAAGTCAGCCAGCTCTTTAGTTGATACCAAACTATTATATGGACCTGGCCTGCAGGTGCACTCTACTGGGCTAGATATACAGCAACAGAAGAATGCAGCAGCACACTGCCAGCACAAGGATATAGATGAAACATGAACATGCAGATAAAACATGGAGAGCTATATAGCTATGGTATAATAGATGCAAATGTAAAACTATGAAATAGTGAGGCACTTAGCTCACAAATTTGTCTCCGCCGTGTTTGGAGGAGAAAAAATGCTGAGTTGCATCCAAAGAACACCATACCTACTGTGAAGCATGGGGGTGGAAACATCATGCTTTGGGGGTGTTTTTCTGCCAAGGGACCAGGATGACTGATCTGTGAAAAGGAAAGAATAAATGGGGCCATGTATCTTGAGATTTTGAGTGAAAACCTCCTACCATCAGCAAGGGCATTGAAGATGAAACGTGGCTCAGTTTTTCAGCATGACAATGATCCAAACACACCGCCCGGGATACAAAGGAGTGGCTTCGAAAGAAGCATTTCTAGGTCCTGGAGTGGCCTAGCCAGTCTCCAGATCTCAACCCCATAGAAAACCTTTAGAGGGAGTTGAAAGTCCGTGTTGCCCAGCGACAGCCCCAAAACATCACTGCTCTAGAGGAGATCTGCATGGAGGAATGGGCCAAAATACCAGTAACAGTGTGTGAAAACCTTGTGAAGACTTAAAGAAAATGTTTGACCTCTGTCATTGCCAACAAAGGGGATATAACAAAGTATTGAGATGAACTTTTGTTATTGACCAAATACTTATTTTCCACCATAATTTGCAAATAAATTCTTTAAATCAGACAATGTGATTTTATGGATTTTTTTTTCTCATTCTGTCTCTCATAGTTGAGGTTATAACCTATGATGACAATTATAGGCCTCTCTCATCTTTTTAAGTGGGAGAACTTGCACAATTGGTGGCTGACTAAATACTTTTCTATTGCCCCACTGTATATACAAGCAGGAGAATACAGCAGCACACTGTTAGCACAAAGATATATATGAAATATGAAATGTTATTTGCTATAATGAAGAATGAAAAATTGAGGTGCTTCGCTTACCATTTGGCCAAATAGTGTGTACCATGCCACCACGATAAGGTGACCTCATTGGGATGGACCCTACACTATGAGTGTACCTTTGAGCAGTCAGTTACCAGGCTTGTAAGGTCTGAGACATCCAGCACCTTATAAAATGGGTGGGGTGGTCCATCCCAATGAGGTCACCTTATTGTGGTGGGATGGTACCCACCATTTGGCCAAATGGTAAGCTGAGCACCTCAATTTTTCATTTTTCATTATAGCAATATAGCATTTCATATATATCTTTGTGCTAGCAGTGTGCAGCTGTATTCTCCTACTTATCTATCTATCTATCTCATATCTATCTATCTATCTACAGATGATGTGGGAGAAGCAGCACAACTAGAAGTTGCTCAGGTGCCGGGTGCCAGCTGGTATAGGCTCTGGTCCGGAGACTTGAAGTAAACATCCAAAATTAAGAAACTCCAGCAGCACATCAATGTGGTGAAAAACAATGGTGAAGTTTATTCACCCAAAGTCTTGCGACGTTTCGGCCGTCCAATTACAGCCATGCTTGAGAAAGGCTGTAATTGGACGGCCGAAACGTCGCAAGACTTTGGGTGAATAAACTTCACCATTGTTTTTCACTACATTGGTGTGCTGCTGGAGTTTCTTAATTTTGGATATCTATCTATCTCATATATATCTATCTATCTATCTATCTATCTATCTCATATCTATCTATCTCATATCTGTCTATCTCATATCTATCAATTTCATATCTATCAATTTATCTATCTCATATCTATCTATTTATCTATCTATCTCATATCTATCTATCTATCTATCTCATATCTATCTATCTATCTATCTCATATCTATCTATCCATCTATCTATCTATCTATCTATCCATCTATCTCATATCTATCTATCTATCTCATATCTATCTAAAACCACGTATAGGAGACAGCAGACTGTATACAGATCCAAAACAAATAAAGTCCAGAGGCACAGGATAAGGTGCAATAATAAGGTGCTTTATTGATCCATGTATTTTCATGGGTCAATAAAGCACCTTATTATTGCACCTTATTCTGGGAGTGCCTCTGGACTTTATTTGTTTTGTATCTATCTATCTATCTATCTATCTCATATCTATCTATCTCCTATCCCTCTATCTATCTATTTCATATCATCACATATCTATCTATCTATCTATCTATCTATCTATCTCATATATATCTATCTAATATCTATCTCTATCTATTTCATATCTATCTATCTCATATCTATCTATCTAATATCTATCTCTATCTATTTCATATCTATCTATCTCATATCCATCTCATATCTATCTATCTATCTATCTATCTATCTCATATCTACCTATTTCATATCTTTCTATCTTTCTATCTATCTATCTAGCTCATATATTTCTATCTATCTATCTATCTATCTATCTACAAGCAGGAGAATACTGCAGCACACTGTTACCACAAAGATACAGATAAAACATGAAATGCTATATTGCTACAATGAAAAATGAAAAATTGAGGTGCTTCGCTTACCATTTGGCCAAATAGTGTGTACCATCCCACCACGATAAGGTGACCTCATTGGGACGGACCCTACACTATGAATGTGCCTCTGATCAGTCAGTTACCAGGCTTGTAAGGTCTGAGACATCCAGCACCTTATAAAATGGGTGGGGTGCAGGAACCAACATGGAGGTAGCCACTCCCCTCATATGTATAGCAGAAAAAAGGATAAGTTGGCCAGCACATACTGATACCAAACTACTGCAGGGACCCGGCATACAGGTACAAGCTGCTAGGCTAAATATACACAAGCAGGAGAATACAGCAGCACACTGCTAGCACAAAGATACAGAGAAAACATGAAATGCTTTATTGCTACAATGAAAAATGAAAAATTGTGCTGGCCAACTTATCCTTTTTTGTGTTATACATATGGGGGTGAGTGGCTACCTCCATGTTGGTTCCTGCACCCCACCCATTTTTTAAGGTGCTGGATGTCTCAGACCTTACAAGCCTGGTAACTGACTGCTCAGAGGCACATTCATAGTGTAGGGTCCGTCCCAATGAGGTCACCTTATCGTGGTGGGATGGTACACACTATTTGGCCAAATGGTGAGCGCAGCTCCTTCATTTTTCATTTTTTCATTGTAGCAATATAGCATTTCATGTTGTATCTGTATCTTTGTGCTAGCAGTGTGCTGCTGTATTCTCCTGCTTGTGTATATTTAGCCTAGCAGCGTGCACCTATATGTCGGGTCCATGCAACAGTTGTGTATCAGTATGTGCTGGCCAACTTATCTTTTTTTGGATCTATCTATCCATCTATCTATCTATCTAGACAAAGAATAAGTCAGCCAGCTCTTTAGTTGATACCAAACTATTATATGGACCTGGCCTGCAGGTGCACTCTACTGGGCTAGATATACAGCAACAGAAGAATGCAGCAGCACACTGCCAGCACAAGGATATAGATGAAACATGAACATGCAGATAAAACATGGAGAGCTATATAGCTATGGTATAATAGATGCAAATGTAAAACTATGAAATAGTGAGGCACTTAGCTCACAAATTTGTCTCCGCCGGCGGTCAAATAGCTTGGACCGTCCCACCGCGATAAGGTGGCCTCATTGCGACGGACCCTACACTGTGAATATGCCTCTGTGTGAACAGTTCAGTAAGCATGGCAGGATCTGGAACATCCAAGACACCTTATATACACACCTGATAGAGGTGGGTGGGGTGCAAGGCCAACATGGAGGTAGCCACTCCCCCGTATGTGCAATACAGACAAAGAATAAGTCAGCCAGCACTTTAGTTGATACCAAACTATTATATGGACCTGGCCATATATAAGGTGTCTTGGATGTTCCAGATCCTGCCATGCTTACTGAACTGTTCACACAGAGGCATATTCACAGTGTAGGGTCCGTCCCAATGAGGCCACCTTATCGCGGTGGGACGGTCCAAGCTATTTGACCGCCAGCAGAGACAAATTTGCGAGCTAAGTGCCTCACTATTTCATAGTTTCACATTTGCATCTATTATACCATAGCTATATAGCTCTCCATGTTTTATCTGCATGTTCATGTGTCACCTATATCCTTGTGCTGGCAGTGTGCTGCTGCATTCTTCTGTTGCTGTATATCTATCTATCTAACTATCTAGCTATCATCTATCTATTATCTATCTATCTATCTATCTCATATCTATCTCTCTGTCTCTCATATCTATCTATCTCATATCTATCTATCTATCTCATATCTATCTATCTATCTATCTCCTATCTATCTCATATCTATCTATCTCATATCTATCTATCCCTCTCATATCTATCTCTCTCTCATATCTATCTATCTATCTATCTATCTATCTATCTCATATATATCTATCTCATATCTATATATCTATCTCATATCTATCTACCTCATATCTATCTATCTCATATCTATCTATCTATCTATCTATCTCATATCTATCTATCTCTCTCATATCTATATATCTCTCTCTCTCATATCTATCTATCTATCTCACATCTATCTATCTCATATCTATATATCTATCTCATATCTATCTACCTCATATCTATCTATCTATCATCTATCTATCTCATATCTATCTATCTATCTATCTATCTCAGATCTATCTATCTATCTATCTCATATCTATCTATCTCATATATATCTATCTATCTCATATCTATCTATCTATCTATCTATCTCATATCTATCTATCTCATATCTATCTATCTATCTCATATCTATCTCATATCTATCTATCTCATATCTATCTATCTATCTATCTATCTCATATCTATCTCATATCTATCTATCTCATATCTATCTATCTATCTATCTCATATCTATCTCATATCTATCTATCTCATATCTATCTATTTATCTATCTATCTCATAATTACCTCATATCTATCTATCTCATATCTATCTATCTATCTATCTATCTCATATCTATCTATCTATCTCATATCTATCTCACATCTATCTATCTATCTATCTATCTATCTCATATCTATATATCTATCATCGTCTTTTTGTGGACTCATAGTTCACTTATAATGAAAAGAAAACATATTTCTTCTGTTAAACCTTTTATAATATTTCAGAATCTATTAAGTTGATATTTTTGATATTTTATTCCTAGAACATTCTTGGACTGGTCTATAAACCCTATGATCTCGCCTTAATGGTCCCTACATTTAATAAAAGGAGGTTTAATGGGGATTATAGTCGTATTCACATAAGTGTGTGCACATGATGAAATTACGGAATATTGGGGGTTGGTGATATTTTTAGAGAACGCCTCTCGGATTATATTGCTAACATCTTACAGATCCAGCTCTAAGGTTGTGTGAAATTCGGAATCTTTGTGCTGTTTAATTATCGCTCCGAGGTCGATGAGTTGGGAAACTTCGGAGGTTTTTTTAGTCTCATTCTAGTAAGGTTTTTTCTTTCTAAACTTTTGTCTTTTAGTTTTGTGATCATCAGATATTTGGGAAAGAAAAAAATGTTACTTAATTATTTTAGTTAATTATTTCTCCTAGTAAGGCAATGTTTACAAGTGATACGCACACTACATAGAGGTATACGTCTGTATATAAGCAGAACAGTACGCTGATGTATATCAGGATTTACCTGCGCTGGCTCCACTGAGTTGAATGGATTCCCTCTGTGCTCCCCATAGTAGATAGACCCTACACCGCTCCATATAGAATTTAGGCCCCCACTGTTTTCTTAGATAGTAGATAGGCCCTACACCGCCCCATATAGAATTTAGGCCCCCACTGTTTTCTTACATAGTAGATAGGCCCTACACCGCCCCATATAGAATTTAGGCCCCCACTGTTTTCTTACATAGTAGATAGGCCCTACACTGCCCCATTTAGAATTTAGGCCCCCACTGTTTTCTTACACAGTAGTTAGGCCCCCTCTATGCCCCCATATAGTTGTAAGGCCCTCACACTGCCCTCATGTAGTAGTTAGGTCCTCTTTATGCTCCCATACAGTGGTTAGGTCTTTACACTGTCCTCGTGTATTAGTTAGGTCCTCCACAATGTACCCACATACTAGTTAGGATCCCACACTGCCCCATATAGTAGTTGGGTCCCATCTGTGAACCCTTGTTGTAGATAGACTCCACACACTGCTCCCATGTAGTAGTTAGGTCCCCCACAGTGTCTCCATATATTAGCTAGGATCAATCTGTGAGCCCATATAGTAGTTAGGCCCTCACACTGCCCCCATGTAGCTGATAGGTCCCCCACAGTGTCTCCATATATTAGCTAGGATCACTCTATGACCCCATATAGTAGTTAGGCCCTCACACTGCCCCCACGTAGCTGATAGGTCCCCCACAGTGTCTCCACATATTAGCTAGGATCAATCTGTGACCCCATATAGTAGTTAGGCCCTCACACTGCCCCCATGTAGCTGATAGGTCCCCCACAGTGTCTCCATATATTAGCTAGGATCAATCTGTGACCCCATATATTAGTTAGGCCCTCACACTGCCCCCATGTAGTAGTTAGGTCCCCCACAATGTCTCCATATATTAACTAGGATCAATCTGTGACACCATATAGTAGTTAGTCCCTCACACTGCCCCCATGTAGCTGATAGGTCCCCCACAATGTCTCCATATATTAGCTAGGATCAATCTGTGAGCCCATATAGTAGTTAGGCCCTCACACTGCCCCCATGTAGCTGATAGGTCCCCCACAGTGTCTCCATATATTAGCTAGGATCAATCTGTGACCCCATATAGTAGTTAGGCCCTCACACTGCCCCCATGTAGTAGTTAGGTACCCCACAATGTCTCCATATATTAGCTAGGATCACTCTATGACCCCATATAGTAGTTAGGCCCTCACACTGCCCCCACGTAGCTGATAGGTCCCCCACAGTGTCTCCATATATTAGCTAGGATCAATCTGTGACCCCATATAGTAGTTAGTCCCTCACACTGCCCCCATGTAGCTGATAGGTCCCCCACAGTGTATCCATATATTAGCTAGGATCAATCTGTGAACCCATATAGTAGTTAGGCCCTCACACTGCCCCCATGTAGCTGATAGGTCCCCCACAGTGTCTCCATATATTAGCTAGGATCAATCTGTGACCCCATATAATAGTTAGGCCCTCACACTGCCCCCATGTAGCTGATAGGTCCCCCACAGTGTCTCCATATATTAGCTAGGATCAATCTGTGACCCCATATAGTAGTTAGGCCCTCACACTGCCCCCATGTAGTAGTTAGGTACCCCACAATGTCTCCATATATTAGCTAGGATCACTCTATGACCCCATATAGTAGTTAGGCCCTCACACTGCCCCCACGTAGCTGATAGGTCCCCACAGTGTCTCCACATATTAGCTAGGATCAATCTGTGACCCCATATAGTAGTTAGTCCCTCACACTGCCCCCATGTAGCTGATAGGTCCCCCACAGTGTCTCCATATATTAGCTAGGATCAATCTGTGAGCCCATATAGTAGTTAGGCCCTCACACTGCCCCCATGTAGCTGATAGGTCCCCCACAGTGTCTCCATATATTAGCTAGGATCAATCTGTGACCCCATATAGTAGTTAGGCCCTCACACTGCCCCCATGTAGCTGATAGGTCCCCCACAGTGTCTCCATATATTAGCTAGGATCAATCTGTGACCCCCATATAGTAGTTAGGCCCTCACACTGCCCCCATGTAGTAGTTAGGTACCCCACAATGTCTCCATATATTAACTAGGATCAATCTGTGACACCATATAGTAGTTAAGCCCTCACACTAGCCCCATGTAGCTGATAGGCCCCCCACAGTGTCTCCATATATTAGCTAGGATCAATCTGTGACCCCATATAATAGTTAGGCCCTCACACTGCCCCCATGTAGCTGATAGGTCCCCCACAATGTCTCCATATATTAGCTAGGATCAATCTGTGACCCCATATAATAGTTAGGCCCTCACACTGCCCCCATGTAGCTGATAGGTCCCCCAAAATGTCTCCATATATTAGCTAGGATCAATCTGTGACCCCATATAGTAGTTAGGCCCTTACACTGCCCCCATGTAGCTGATAGGTCCCCCACAATTTCTCCATATATCAGCTAGGATCAATCTGTGACTCCATATAGTAGTTAGTCCCTCACACTGCCCCCATGTAGCTGACAGGTCCCCCACAGTGTCTCCATATATCAGTTAGGATCCCCATACTGCCCCCATGTAGTAGTTAGGTACCCCACAATGTCTCCATATATTAGCTGGGATCCCCATACTGCCCCCATATAGTAGTTAGGTCCCCCATACTACCCCTATGCAATAGGAATAACAAACTACAAGAAAACCTTCTCAGTTTCAGTCTAGTAAGGTTTTTATTTCTAAACTTTTGTCTAAATGACGTGATCAGGAGATTTTTGCTGAAGAGAAAACTGTTATTAAGGTTTGTATTTGTTATAGTAAAGCTGTGTTTACATCTGATAATTACACTACATTTAAGATGTACATCTGTATATTAGTATATTATATTAGCATTACAGTACGCTGATGTGACCGTGACTTACTTGTGCTGGCTCCATTCAGCTAAATAGACTCCAAAGTGCAGACAAACATGATTTTGGGTTCTACAAAATAACAGAATACCCTTAGAATGAACCAAATATAGTCACTAGTAAAATGTGTTTGGCCTATTAATCTTAATGGACCCAGTATAGATTTAAAGGGGTACTCCGGTGGAAACCTTCATTTTTTTTTTTTTTTAATTAACTGGTGCCAGAAAGTTAAACAGATTTGTAAATTACTTCTATTAAAACATCCTAATCCTTCCAGTACTTATTAGCGGCTGAATACTACAGAGGAAATGGTTTTCTTTTTGGAACACAGAGCTCTCTGCTGACATCACGAGCACAGTGCTCTCTGCTGACATCTCTGTTCATTTTAGGAACTGTCCAGAGCAGCATACGTTTGCTATGGGGATTTTCACCTACTCTGGACAGTTCTTAAAATGGACAGAGATGTCAGCAGAGAGCACTGTGCCCGTGATTCAGCAGAGAGCTCTGTGTTCCAAAAAGAAAAGAACTTCCACTTTAGTATTCAGCAGCTAATAATTACTGGAAGGATTAAGCTTTTTTTTAATAGAAGTAATTTGCAAATCTGTTTAACTTTCTGGCATCAGTTGATTTAAAAAAAAAATAAAGTTTTCCGCCTGCATACCCCTTTAATGCTGTACATATCAGCGTACTACTCTGCCGCTAGATTGACATATTCTTTGAACAAATGGTCCTTATCAGAGGTGAATGTAGCCTAAGTCCCGTTTGGGTTCTCCAAAGAATATCAGGGGTAATGGCAGAAGAAGGGGTTGGGGAACTAGACTGATTTGGTGCCCAGAAAGATATATTGCTCCAACCAGTCCGCCATGGTGTCAACAGTACCTATTTCACATGGATTTACGGGACCCAAAATAGCATGGGTTGTACTAAAAAGCTCAGTGATTTTCACCCCTTAAGGACTGAGCCCTTTTTCGCAATTGTGACCAACGTCACTTTAAGCGTTAATAACTCTAAAACACTTTTACCGAATATTCTGATTCTGAGATTGTCTTTTCGTGACATATTCTACTTTATTTTGGTGGTAAATTTTTGCCATTACTTGCATCCTTTCTTGGTGAAAAATCCCCAAATTTCATGAAAATGTTGAAAATTTCGCATTTTTCTAACTTTGAAGCTCTCTACTTGTAAGGAAAATGGATATTCAATTTTTTTTATATTGACTCACAAATACAATAGGTCCACTTTATGTTGGCATCATAAAATGGACATACTTTTGCTTTTTGAAAAAATTAGAGGGCTTCAAAGTAGAGCAGCAATTTTCAAAAATTTCATGAAAATTGCAAAATCTGAAGGGACAGATGTTACAGAACTACAACTCCCAGCATGCCTGGGTAGTCTAGGCATGCTGAGAGTTGTAGTTTGGCAACATCTGGAGGGCTACCGTTTGGGCACCACTGTAACAATGGTCACCAAACTGTGACCCTCCAGATGTTGCAAAACTACAACTCCCAGCATGCCCAGACAGCCTTTGGCTGTCTGGGCATGCTGGGAGTTGCAGTCCGGCCTTCCTAGTGGTTGCCACAGTAAAGATCCCATTACTTTCACTTTCATTTCTCCCCCCCCCACCATCGATTCCCTACCTGAGCTGTGATCTCCGCTGGATGTCTGCGATGATCGCCGGGCCCCACACATCTGGTCCTCAAGTAAAGGCCTCCATCTTCTCCCCCCCATTCTGCCCGACATCCAGGGGTGGGCAGAACGGGGGTTTTCCATGGCAACCCCCTGTCCTGTGCTTTCATTGGTCAGAACTCAGTTCTGACTAATGGCAGGGGATAGGAGGAGATCACAGCACTGCGACCTCACTAATATCCCTTAGGATGATCGGGGCTGTCACTGACAGCTCCGATCATCCCTATTTTCCGGGTGATCGGGTCACCAGAGACCCGATCAGCCCAGAATTTGGGAAAATCGCATGTCTGAATTGACATGCGATTTTCTCCGATCGCCCACATGGGCCCCCTGGGCAATGTGCCGGGGTGCCTGCTGAATGACTTCAGCAGGCATTCCGATCTGGTCCCCAACCGGCTAGCGGCGGGGACCGGAATTCCCACGGGCGTATCCATACGCCCTCAGTCCTTAAAGGGGTACTCCGGTGAAAACCTTTTTTCTTTTAAATCAACTGGTGGCAGAAAGTTAAACATATTTGTAAATTACTTCTATTAAAAAATCTTAATCCTTCCTGTACTTATTAGCTGCTGAATACTACAGAGGAAATTCTTTTCTTTTTGGAACGCTCTCTGATGACATCACGAGCACAGTGCTCTCTGCTGACGTTATTATAATAATAATAACGCTTTATTTATTGTTGTCCTTAGTGGGATTTGAACCCATGTCCCCAGCACTGCAAGGCAGCAGTGCTAACCACTGAGCCACCATGCTGCCCTTAGCATACATCTGCTATGCATGGTTGCTAAAATGGACAGAGATGTCAGCAGAGAGCACTGTGCTCGTGATGTCATCAGTGTTCCAAAAATAAAGGAAATGCCTCTGTAGCATTCAGCAGCTAATAAGTACTGGAAGGATTAAGATTTTTTAATAGAAGTAATTTACAAATATGTTTAACTTTCTGCCACCAGTTGATTTAAAAGAAAAAAGGTTTTCACCGGAGTACCCCTTTAAGGACTTTAAAACGGGGGCGTATGGATACGCCCGCCGGCCTTAACAGGTTAAATGGACACTGTACTGTCTAAAGGACACCCATCCATGGAAGAAATCTTCAGATACCAAACTCTCCACCATGGCCGAGACCAAAGAGCTGTCCAAGGACGTCGGGGTCGTATAAGGGGGTATCTGATGAGTGTTAGACCTGTGTTGCTTTGCACAGTATAATAGGGTGTACACAGACGTCTTAAAACATAGCTTTTATTATTCTTGGATTAAAATGAACATGTACAAAATTTGTAATTAACCCCTTAAGGACGGAGCGTTTTTCTGATTTTGCACTTTCGTTTTTTCCTCCTTACCTTTTAAAAATCATAACTCTTTCAATTTTGCACATAAAAATCCATATGATGGCTTATTTTTTGCGCCACCAATTCTACTTTGTAATGACATCAGTCATTCTACCCCAAAATCTACAGCAAAATGGGAAAAAAAATAATTGTGCGACAAAATGGAAGAAAATACGCCATTTTGTAACTTTTGGGGGCTTCCGTTTCTACGTAGTACATTTCTCGGTAAAAATGACACCTGATATTTATTCTGTAGGTCCATACGGTTAAAATGATCCCCTACTTATATAGGTTTGATTTTGTCGTACTTCGGAAAAAAATCATAACTACATGAAGGAAAATGTATACGTTTAAAATTGTCATCTTCTGACCCCTATAACTTTTTTATTTTTCCACATATGGGGTGATATGAGGGCTCATTTTTTGCGCCGTGATCTGAAGTTTTTAGTGGTATCATTTTTGTTTTGATTTGACTTTTTTATCGCTTTTTATTCATTTTTTTTATGGCATAAAAAGTTACCAAAAATACGCTACTTTGGACTTTGGAATGTTTTTTGCGCGTACGCCATTGACTGTGCGGTTTAATTAACAATATATTTTTATAGTTCGGACATTTACGCACGTGGCGATACCACATATGTTTATTTTTATTTACACAGTTTTTTTTTTATGGGAAAAGGGGGGTGATTCAAACTTTTATTAGGGAAAGGGTTAAATGATATAACACTGCACACACTGATCTTTTACACTGATCCCTGCAAAGCCATAGCTTTGCATTGATCAGTGTTATCGGTGGTTGATTGCTCAAGCCTGGATTTCAGGCTTGGAGCAATCAATTGCCGATCGGACGCGACGGAGACAGGTAAGGGACCCTCCTGCTGCGTCCTAGCTAACTGGGACATCGCGTTGGTCCCGATCAGGCCGTAAAAGCCGCGATACTTTTACTTTCACTTTTTGATGCGGCGATCAAATTTGATCGCCGCATCTAAAGAGTTAATGCTGGACATCAGCCTGATCGGCGATGTCCGGCATTAGCGTGGGTCCTGGTTTTTTATAGCCACCGGGTATGACGCGCGCTCACCTCATGATCGTGCATTATAACTGGGGACGCGTATATGGACGTTCATAAACGTCCATATGCGCTAAGGGGTTAATGTGATAGAGATAATACAATCATTTACAGCTGGCCATATGTGTTTAGGCCCACCACTGTATATCCTATGCTCTGACCCTGCTGGTCAATGGACCCCCTACCTGTTAATGCAGAGAGGTCTTCCTACAGAGAGCAAACCCGCATCCGGAACCTCCTACTTCACCCTACATGGACTAGGATGGAGGATAGGCTACAGAAAAGTACAGATAAAGCAGTGGCCTATTAGATGACTGAATTAAACACCATATGAGTCAGGTTCATGCAAAACACAAGTGGACAAATAATACATTGGTCACATAGAACATAACAAATAATATAATTACAATTATCCAATGCGTTTCGTTGTTTCGGTTACACAGTGGCACAACTCATCACTAGTGATGTCGTGAACATAAAATTTTCAGTTCGCGAACGGCGAACGCGAACTTCTGCAAATGTCCGCGAACCGGTAAACCGGACGAATTTTTAAACCCACAGGGACTCTTTCTGGCCACAATAGTGATTTAAAAGTTGTTTCAAGGGGACTAATACCTGGACTGTGGTGTGCCGGAGTGGGATCCATGGCAAAACTCCCATGGAAAATTACATAGTTGATGCAGAGTCTGGTTTTAATCCATAAAGGGCATAAATCACCTATTATTCCTAAATTCTTTGGAATAACGTGCTTTAGCCCCCTTTAGGCAGAACATAGTTAGATCCCCCCTTTAGGCAGCACATAGATTCCCCCATATTAGGCAGAACATAGTTAGAGCCCCCCTTTAGGCAGCACATAGGTAGAGCCTCCCTTTAGACAGCACATAGAGTCCCCTTTAGGCATCACATAGTTAGATCCCCCCTTTAGGCAGCACATAGAGCCCCCTTTAGGCATCACATATTTAGAACCCCCCTTTAGGCAGCACATAGATTCCCCATATTAGGCAGCACATAGTTAGATTCCCCCTTTAGGCAGCACATAGATTCCCCCATATTAGGCAGCACATAGTTAGAGCCCCCCTTTAGGCAGCACATAGATTCCCCCATATTAGGCAGCACATAGTTAGAGCCTCCCTTTAGGCAGCACATAGAGCCCCCTTTAGGCAGCACATATTTAAAACCCCCCTTTAGGCAGCACATAGATCCCCCATATTAGGCAGAACATAGTGAGAGCCCCCCTTTTGGCAGCACTGGTTTTATTTCACAGCCAAAAAAGGTATATATATATTTTTTATTTGAACAATTGTCACACCAAATGTGATTTGCACTAGTGTGACAATGAGCAAAAAAGGTTGCCAGCGGAGTTCCCCCTTTAACCAGCTGTCCCCTCCCAACCAGGGTGCCTCCAGCAGTTGCAAGACACATGGACTGAACTTATAGCTCTTTTAAAAATACTGTAGTTAGTTGCTTGAAGGAACTTAAGTTTTACACTGGAGTACCCCTTTTAACCAGCGGTTCCTTCCCAACCAGGGTGCCTCCAGCTGTTGCAAGACACACGGACTGATATTTGAGCCCTAAAAAGGGCTTTTTTGGGTGCTGTCCTTAAAGCAGATGTTAGACTAGTGCTCTAGGAGTAAAGTGGACCCTGAATACACCACCTAGCAGCAATCTAGCTATCGCTTTCCCTATTACAGCAGGAGCAGCTTCTCTGTCCCTCCACTTCCTAAGCCTGCAGCATGCCGAATGAAGGTAAAATGGCATCCGTGCAGGTGGTAGGAGGGTCTGGAAGGGAGGGACTGCTGCTGATTGGCTGTAATGTGTCTGCTGACTCTGACTCACAGGGTCAAAGTTTACTGCAATGTTAAAGTATAGGGGGCGGATCGAACTTCACATATGTTCGCCCGGTGATGCAAACATGCACATGCTAAGTTTGCCGGAAACTGTTCGCCGGCGAACAATTCGCGACATCTCTACTCATCAGGGAGCAGTGCAGAGAGGACTAGGGGCATAAAATAAGATAAGCGCCTATGTCCATCTTCTCACATTAGTACATATCTAGATGCAAATGGCGAGGAGGTATGTATATGTCCATCAGAGCCTTGTTGCTTAGATAGTCCATAACAGATAGAGAACAAAAGATGATGGTAAATTTGTCTGAAAATAAGAGAAAATATATGATATACAATGGTGTGGTGGATAAATGTATATAATATCCACTTTCAACGCGTTTCTAGCTCTGACAAAGCTCTTTATCAAGACATTGCACGTCCTGATAAAGAGCTCTGTCCGAACTAGAAACGCGTTGATAGTGCTACTACCCTGTTTTTTTTTATGTGTATGACGATGAAATAAAGAAGAAAACTTGATGGGAGAAGCGCCTCCATTGGAGAATTTTATTTATCACTGAATCTACCGCCATTTGCTGACTACCTGGGAGGATGGGGACTCCAAGACTGCTGACCCGCCCAAGTGACATGTTGGTTTAGATGTTATACTCTGAGCATAACCAACTCTGGTGAGCGTAACTGATCTCCAGTTTCCGTACGGTCATATACTAGGGTTGCGCTCCTCTTTCTTTTCGTCTTTCCAGTTTTTCTGCATTAACAGGTAGGGGGTCCATTGACCAGCAGGGTCAGAGCATAGGATATACAGTGGTGGGCCTAAACACATAGGGCCAGCTGTAACTGGTTGTGTTATCTCTATCACATTAATTATACATTTCGTACATGTTCATTTTAATGCAAGAATAATAAAAGCTATGTTTTAAGACGTCTGTGTACACCCTACTATACAAGGATGACGGGAACAAGATTGTAGATCTACACAAGGATAAAATGGGCTACAAGACCATCGCCAAGCAGCTTGGGGAGAAGTTTACAGTAGTCGGCACCATTATTCACAAATGGAAGAAACATGAAATATCTGTCAATCTCCATCGGTCGGGGTCTCCATGTAAGATCCCACCTGTTGGAGTCTCAATGGTCATGAGGACGGTGAGGAATCAGTCCAGAACTACACAGGAGGATCTTGTCAATGATCTCAAGGCAGCTGGGGCCATAGTCACCAAGAAAACAATTGGTAATGCATAGATTATAAGGCAATAACCCTTAAAGGGGTACTCCACCCCTAGACATCTTATCCCCTATCCAAAGGATAGGGGATAAGATGTATGATCGCGGGGGTCCCACCGCTGGGGACCCCCGCAATATGGCATGCGGCACCCACCTGTTACTGCTCCGGAAGCGCTGGAGGGTCTGGCTCCCGACCACGGGAATGGAAGTTCGTGATGTCAAGACTCCGCCCCCGTGTGACGTCACATGGGGACAAGATGTCTAGGGGTGGAGTACCCCTTTAAAACACATGCATAGCAATGCCTAAAAGCTCTAGAGCCCTGTATAACATTGCTAGGGTCACAAAGGAATGTATTCAAGTAATTTCAAAGTGGTTTTATGGCTAAGATAATGTTAAATTTACAGTGACATGAACAGCTTGTTAATAAACACATTGGGTTAGGGGATTTTTTAGGCTTTTAACACTAAAATAAAGCTGCATAAAGTACTCCTGGTACTGATGTTACAATTAAATTATCCCTTTTAGGAGTTGCAAAAGGATTGGTGTCTCAAAATAGTGAAGAAGAAACAGTTTATGTATGAGAATCCGGAAAAATTATCCCTTTTTTGGAATCATGGGTTGTGTATGTGTAGACCTGGCTGGAAGTAGCAGTGCAAAGTGATGGCAGGCTGGTGTGAACAGAAGTAGCAAGCACACAGCAGGTGTTGGTGGACTGGTGGTAGGTGTAGTAGACAGCATACAGCAGGCAGTGGTTGACTAGTAGGAGTTATAGTAGACAGCAAGCAGTGGTGGACAGGTGGGAGATGTAGTAGTCAGTGGATAGCGGGCAGTGGTGGGCTAGTGGGAGTTGTAGTATACAGCAGGCACTGGTGGACTGGTGAGAGTTGTAGTAGACAGTGGACAGCAGGGGTGGTGGTAGTACTGCCTTATCAGTGGCATCTGGTACAGGAGGCTTAAATTTCTCACTGATCCATGCCTGATTCATTTTAACAAGGGGTGGCTATACCACCTGCCACACTGAATAATCTGTCTGATGCTACACTGGGGGCTGGACAAGACAGAACACTTTCGCAAACGGCAAATTGCGACCAATGGTCTAATCTGGTGACCTAAAAGTCAGTGGGGTCTGGGGCATATCAACCAGGTTGTTCAGGTGGTGGTGTACGTCCCTTTTGGGATGATTTATATCAGGATGGAATACTGGATACAAAAACGTAATCATCATATACTCCAACATGAATATGCCACTGCTGCGGCTGACTGTGCCCCTCCTCTGGAAGGTTTTTTGTTGAGCCTACAGAAGCATTAGCGTCACCATCACCTAAGCTCCTCAGACCAGCAGCCCGACATCTGTTATGTTTGACAAGTGTCCTGCCCCTACCCCTAACCTCCTGCTCTGTACATGTCACCTTATTGTCACCTAGTTCCCACGTCCTGTCCAACACATCATCAAACTCCTCTTCATCGTCCCCACCACTCCGCTCTGTATGAACTTCTGATGTCTGATCATGGGCTCCTTGTTACCCTTAAGCATATCCACTATGTCTACCACCAGTACTACTAGTGCAGAAAGGAGAAAAAAAGGGGGAACAAAGGGGACGCTATCTAAGTGCCGTAAGTAATGATTGCAACAGGTGTGAAAATTTCACGTACAAAAATTGTTGGTTTTGGTCAAAAGTGTGAATAACCACACTCACCTTCTTGTGTTGCGCAAGCTCAGGCACAACACTGGTGTTCACTTTCTGAGTGTATGCACTCTATATATTCTCCTCTAGGCTGCCAAGCATCTGTCCCGATACTCCGTGGTGTCGGTCTGATCAATAGCGGTGTGGGTACTGGATAACCTCAGCAGGGTGCTTGTCCAGTCCTGATAAAGATGATGATGCTTCTCTGGGGCGCCTCCGGGTCCATGGATGTTCCAACCTCTGACCCAGGTATGGGTTAGAAAAGGATGGTGCAGGAGTAAGTGTAGATTTTAAAAAGCTTTATTCAGACAACGCGTTTCGCAAAGGGTCCCTTGCTTCATCAGGTCTGATGAAGCAAGGGACCCCTTGCGAAACGCGTCATCTGAATAAAGCTTTTTAAAATCTACACTTGCTCCTGCACCATCCTTCTCTAACCCATACCTGGGTCAGAGGTTGGAACATCCATGGACCCGGAGGCGCCCCAGAGAAGCATCATCATCTTTATCAGGACTGGACAAGCACCCTGCTGAGGTTATCCAGTACCCACACCGCTATTTACCAGTACTACTAGTGCAATGCTCGGCTATTGCTTCCACCTCCCCTGCAACACACTCAAAAGACTGACTATCCTCACACAACTCCTTAGGACTAATGCTATTGAAGACAGGACGGACATTTCCACTGACAGCTGGCTCACCATCATCTCGACTCTTCTTCCTCTGAGAAGACCTCATACGTTGATTAACCAGTCCACAAGGACCGTACCATCTGCTGAAACTGTTACACAACCCCTGGAAGACATCTTTTGCTCGCTGACGTGGCTGCTGCTACCTGTACTGGTACCAGTACTGCCACCAACACACATACTGGCAGAGGACATGGCAGGGTGCTCTTTCCTCTACCCCATCCTTGTCCAACATTTCCTTTACCAGTTTTTTTTTTTTTAAATGAAAGCAGATTTGGAGGTTATTTTTATGATTTGGGGTGATTTGTTACTCACCAACTAGTCAAGCCAGTTACAAATGTTATTGGAGAAGATTTCTCAAAACCTGTGCAGATGAAAAGTGGAGCAGTTGCCCATAGAGACCAATCAGATCGCTGCTTTTATTTTTCAGAGACCTTTTTAAAAATCAAAGAAGCGATCTGGTTGGTTGCTATGGGCAACTGCTTCATTTTCCCTCTGCACAGGTTTTGATAAATCTCCCCATATATTTATATTAAACACAACCGAGATGATACAGGTAACTTGGCATAATAGGCCAATTCCACTTTCACACTCAGAGCGTTTAATGCTTTTTTTTTTAATGTTAAACCCAGGTGGAATTACTATATGTTTGATTAACCTGTTCAGGACGTGGGGCGTATGCATCGTCCTGCATCCCGAGTCCTTAAGGACGTATGTGGTGACCACGGGTGTTATCCGTGACCGCCACTACGCTGGGGTTAGTTACTTGGTTCTTGGGGGTATAAACCCAGGGTCGGATGGTATTAACCCTTAATGTCTCGTGACGCCACTGTAGTCTTGGTAGCTCCCGGGTTACTACAGGTCCGGGGAACTCCGTCTCCCCACAGGCTAGCAAGGAAAGAATTGACTCCACACTAGGTTGCAGTTTAACGGAGGCTTTACTAGCTTGAAGATAGGTGGTACAATCTCCACAGCGCTCAACCAAAGTCTCCCAAAGGTTTAACAGACAGTCTCTAGAGGACCACACAGCTTGCAGGGCCTGGACTTTATATTGCATATGAGTTTGGCTTCTACGGCCGGACTAGGAGTTTTAGGTCTGCGCTATATTAGGCTTGAGATTAAAGTCACTTACTGAAGTGTCGGTAGATTTGTGGCTTTTTGCCGGAATTCAATGAATTCTCCTTTAGAAGTCCTCTGATTAAGGCTGAAGTAAAGGCTTGCTATTATTTAGGGTTACTTCATGCTCTTTCTTATCTCTCCTCGGTAGATACCCTCTGCGGGCTATTCTACTCTGTATCTACGTCAGAACACCATAAGGGCAGGCTAAACTACAGCCCATTGGCCAGGCAGCTGTGGATCATAGAGTTGTCTGTATCCCCTTTAGGATTTACAATAAAGTTACATATAAATAATAGCATAACATAACATTCTGCACAAAAGTCTAGTCTAGCCCTCAGTCCTCCACTCTCATATACCCTGACTAGACATGAGGTTGCTAGGAAACATACTTAAAGCTACAGATACCCAATAACGGATTACTAAGTTATAACAGTGCAAAATATACATTAGAAATGGTTGAGTCCCTGCAGGGGAGCCTCCAGGACACTGGAGGTCTCAATCTGACAGGGCCTACAATACCTTCACATAATATACCTGTACTGGGACACCACATGTAGGGCGTATGCATAAGCCCATGGGAATTTCGGTCCCCGCCGCTAGCCGGTTGGGGACCGGACCGGGATGCCTGCTGGAATCCTTCAGCAGGCATCCCGGCACATCGCCGAGGGGGGTCCTGAGACGCCCCCCCCCCCCCCCCATGTCGGCGATTGCAGAAAATCGCATGTCAATTCAGTCATGCGATTTTCTGCTGTCAGTGACACCCCCGATCATCCTGCAGGATAGGAGCAAGGTTGTTGCGATCTCCTCCTCAGTGTTGCGATCTCCTCCTATCCCTTGCCATTAGTCAGAAGTGAGTTCTGACCAATGGTAGTGAAGGACAGTGGGTTGCCATGGAGACCCCCCGTTCTGCCCACCCCTGGATGTCGGGCAGAACGGGGGGGGGGGGGGAGAAGATGGAGATTGGTACCTTACCTGAAGATGGCGTGGGGACCGAAGATCATTGTGAAGACTGCAGAGATCCCGGCTCAGGTAGGGAAACGATGGGGAAATGAAAGTGAAAGTAAAGCAATCTTTACTGTGGCAACTACTAGGAAGGCCGAACTGCAACTCCCAGCATGGAGTTGTAGTTTTGCAACATCTGGAGGGTCACAGTTTGGAGACCACTGTTACAGTGGTGCCCAAATGGTAGCCCTCCAGATGTTGCCAAACTACAACTCTCAGCATGCCACAACTGCCCAAGCATGCTGGGAGTTGTAGTTCTGTATCATCTGTCCCTTCAGATTTAGCAATTTTCATGAAATTTTTGAAAATTGCTGCTCTACTTTGAAGCCCTCTAATTTTTCAAAAAGTAAAAAATATGTCCATTTTATGATGCCAACATAAAGTGGACATATTGTGTTTGTGAAGAAAAATAAAATGTATTTGGAATATCCATTTTCCTTGCAAGTAGAGAACTTCAAAGTTAGAAAAATGCAAAATTTTCAGATTTTTCATGAAATTTGGGGATTTTTCACCAAGAAAGGATGCAAGTAACGCCGAAAATTTACCACCAAAATAAAGTAGAATATGTCACGAAAAAACAATCTCAGAATCAGAATATTCAGTTAAAGCGTTTTAGAGTTATTAATGCGTAAAGTGACGGTGGTCAGAATTGCGAAAAAGGGCTCAGTCCTTAAGGTGAAAAAGGGCTGCGTCCTTAAGGGGTTAAACCCTGAAAATAAACTTAGCCTTAGATGGCTATTCTGCATTCATTCTCACCACTATAAATGGGTCTTTATGTTAAAATACAGGTCAGTCCAATTCTTTCCTCAGCTTGCGTTGTGTTGTATTGTGATCGCCTTTATGGGCTTGTTCTGCAGTGACACTACTGGGATTCTGTGTGCAAACCTGGTGGCCAACTGAAAGGACTGTCGGACCTCTGTGATCGCCAACAAAGGTTTTGCCACCAAGAACTAAGTGGTTTTCAGTGCTAATGATGTGACAAAACAGGAAATCTTTTTTTCAATCATATAACAAGATGCAACAGATAGGATATCATTGCTGACATGTTTAGGAGCATCCAAGATCCTTAATCATGGCCAAACAAGAAGATAGGAGAAGACCTCCTTAAAAGACCACTTAGTTGAACAACGAGAAGACCTCTCAGAAGACCACTGGGTTGCATGTCATGGAGAACTCCTCAGAAGACCACTTTGTACATGTCGCTGCTTCTCCTGTCACATGATGCTTGCGCTCTAGTGGACACTGAAGGTGACAGTAAGAGTAGCCTCCATCTATGTGGTAGGAGAAGACCTCCTCAAAAGACCACTTGGTTGTGCCTCGAGAAGACATCCTAGGAAGACCACTTGGTTGGGCCTCGAGAAGACCTCCTCAGAAGACCACTTGGTTGTGCCTCGAGAAGACATCTTCAGAAGACCACTTGGTTGTGCCTCGAGAAGACATCTTCAGAAGACCACTTGGTTGTACCTCGAGAAGACATCTTCAGAAGACCACTTGGTTGTGCCTCGAGAAGACCTTCTCAGAAGACCACTTGGTTGTGCCTTGAGAAGACATCCTCAGAAGACCACTTGGTTGTGCCTCGAGAAGACCTCCTCTGAAGACCACTTGGTTATGCCTCGAGAAGACATTTTCAGAAGACCACTTGGTTGTGCCTCGAGAAGACATCCTAGGAAGACCACTTGGTTGGGCATCGAGAAGACCTCCTCAGAAGACCACTTGGTTGTGCCTCGAGAAGACATCTTCAGAAGACCACTTGGTTGTGCCTCCAGAAGACATCTTCAGAAGACCACTTGGTTGTGCCTCGAGAAGACATCTTCAGAAGACCACTTGGTTTTGCCTAGAGAAGACCTCCTCTGACATCGAGAAGACATCTTCAGAAGACCACTTGGTTGTGCCTCGAGAAGACATCTTCAGAAGACCACTTGGTTGTGCCTCGAGAAGACATCTTCAGAAGACCACTTGGTTGTGCCTCGAGAAGACATCTTCAGAAGACCACTTGGTTTTGCCTAGAGAAGACATCTTCAGAAGACCACTTGGTTGTGCCTAGAGAAGACCTTCTCAGAAGACCACTTAGTTGTGCCTCGAGAAGACATCCTCAGAAGACCACTTGGTTGTGCCTCGAGAAGACATCTTCAGAAGACCACTTGGTTGTGCCTCGAGAAGACATCTTCAGAAGACCACTTGGTTGTGCCTCGAGAAGACATCTTCAGAAGACCACTTGGTTGTGCCTAGAGAAGACCTTCTCAGAAGACCACTTAGTTGTGCCTCGAGAAGACATCCTCAGAAGACCACTTTGTACATATGGCTGCTTCTTCTGTCACATGATGTTTGTGCTCTGGTGGGCACTGAAGGTGACAGTAAGATTGCCCTTCATCTATGTGGTAAGACTTAGTTAAACATTGAAAAGACCTCCTCAGAAGACCACTTGGTTGCATGTCGAGAAGACCTCCTAAGAATACCACTTAGTTAAACATTGAGAAGACCTCCTCAGAAGACCACTTGGTTGTGCCTTGAGAAAACCTCCTCAGAAGACCATTTGGTTGTGCCTTCACAAGACCTCCTCAGAAGACCATTTGGTTGTGCCTTCACAAGACCTCCTCAGAAGACCACTTTGTTGTGCCTTCACAAGACCTCCTCAGAAGACCCCTTGGTTGTGCCTTCACAAGACCTCCTCAGAAGACCACTTGGTTGTGCCTTCACAAGACCTCCTCAGAAGACCACTTGGTTGTGCCTTCACAAGACCTCCTCAGAAGACCACTTGGTTGTGCCTTCACAAGACCTCCTCAGAAGACCACTTAGTTGTGCCTTCACAAGACCTTCTCAGAAGACCACTTGGTTGTGCCTTCACAAGACCTTCTCAGAAGACCACTTGGTTGTGCCTTGAGAAGACCTCCTCAGAAGACCCCTTGGTTGTGCCTTGCGAAGACCTCCTCAGAAGACCACTTGGTTGCACATTAAGATGACCTCCTCAGAACCACTTTGTACAACTCTCAGCATGCCTCAACTGCTCAGGCATGCTGGGAGTTGTAGTTCTGTATCATCTGTCCCTTCAGATTTTGCAATTTTCATGAAATTTTTGAAAATTGCTGCTCTACTTTGAAGCCCTCTAATTTTTTCAAAAAGTAAAAATATGTCCATTTTATGATGCCAACATAAAGTGGACATATTGTGTTTGTGAAGAAAAATAAAATTTATTTGGAATATACATTTTCCTTACAAGTAGAGAGCTTCAAAGTTAGAAAAATGCAACATTTTCAGATTTTTCATGAAATTTGGGGATTTTTCACCAAGAAAGGATGCAAGTAACGCAGAAAATTTACCACCAAAATAAAGTAGAATATGTCACGAAAAAACAATCTCAGAATCAGAATATTCAGTTAAAGCGTTTTAGAGTTATTAATGCGTAAAGTGACGGTGGTCAGAATTGCGAAAAAGGGCTCAGTCCTTAAGGTGAAAAAGGGCTGCGTCCTTAAGGGGTTAAACCCTGAAAATAAACTTAGCCTTAGATGGCTATTCTGCATTCATTCTCACCACTATAAATGGGTCTTTATGTTAAAATACAGGTCAGTCCAATTCTTTCCTCAGCTTGCGTTGTGTTGTATTGTGATCGCCTTTATGGGCTTGTTCTGCAGTGACACTACTGGGATTCTGTGTGCAAACCTGGTGGCCAACTGAAAGGACTGTCGGACCTCTGTGATCGCCAACAAAGGTTTTGCCACCAAGAACTAAGTGGTTTTCAGTGCTAATGATGTGACAAAACAGGAAATCTTTTTTTCAATCATATAACAAGATGCAACAGATAGGATATCATTGCTGACATGTTTAGGAGCATCCAAGATCCTTAATCATGGCCAAACAAGAAGATAGGAGAAGACCTCCTTAAAAGACCACTTAGTTGAACAACGAGAAGACCTCTCAGAAGACCACTGGGTTGCATGTCATGGAGAACTCCTCAGAAGACCACTTTGTACATGTCGCTGCTTCTCCTGTCACATGATGCTTGCGCTCTAGTGGACACTGAAGGTGACAGTAAGAGTAGCCTCCATCTATGTGGTAGGAGAAGACCTCCTCAAAAGACCACTTGGTTGTGCCTCGAGAAGACATCCTAGGAAGACCACTTGGTTGGGCCTCGAGAAGACCTCCTCAGAAGACCACTTGGTTGTGCCTCGAGAAGACATCTTCAGAAGACCACTTGGTTGTGCCTCGAGAAGACATCTTCAGAAGACCACTTGATTGTGCCTCGAGAAGACCTCCTCAGAAGACCACTTGGTTGTGCCTCGAGAAGACCTCCTCAGAAGACCACTTGGTTGTGCCTCGAGAAGACCTTCTCAGAAGACCACTTGGTTGTGCCTCGAGAAGACATCCTCAGAAGACCACTTGGTTGTGTCTTGAGAAGACATCTTCAGAAGACCACTTGGTTGTGCCTCGAGAAGACCTCCTCAGAAGACCACTTGGTTGTGCCTCGAGAAGACCTTCTCAGAAGACCACTTGGTTGTGCCTCGAGAAGACATCCTCAGAAGACCACTTGGTTGTGCCTCGAGAAGACATCTTCAGAAGACCACTTGGTTGTGCCTCGAGAAGACCTCCTCTGAAGACCACTTGGTTATGCCTCGAGGAGACATTTTCAGAAGACAACTTGGTTGTGCCTCGAGAAGACATCCTAGGAAGACCACTTGGTTGGGCCTCGAGAAGACCTCCTCAGAAGACCACTTGGTTGTGCCTCGAGAAGACATCTTCAGAAGACCACTTGGTTGTGCCTCAAGAAGACATCTTCAGAAGACCACTTGGTTGTGCCTCGAGAAGACCTTCTCAGAAGACCACTTGGTTGTGCCTCGAGAAGACATCCTCAGAAGACCACTTTGTACATATGGCTGCTTCTTCTGTCATATGATGTTTGTGCTCTGGTGGGCACTGAAGGTGACAGTAACATTGCCCTCCATCTATGTGGTAAGACTTAGTTAAACATTGAAAAGACCTCCTCAGAAGACCACATGGTTGCATGTCGAGAAGACCTCCTCAAAAAACCACTTAGTTAAACATTGAGAAGATCTCCTCAGAAGACCACTTGGTTGTGCCTTGAGAAGACCTCCTCAGAAGACCATTTAGTTGTGCCTTCACAAGACCTCCTCAGAAGACCATTTGGTTGTGCCTTCACAAGACCTCCTCAGAAGACCCCTTGGTTGTGCCTTCACAAGACCTCCTCAGAAAACCACTTGGTTGTGCCTTCACAAGACCTCCTCAGGAGACCACTTGGTTGTGCGTTCACAAGACCTCCTCAGAAGACCACTTGGTTGTGCCTTGAGAAGACCTCCTCAGAAGACCCCTTGGTTGTGCCTAGAGAAGACCTCCTCAGAAGACCACTTGGTTGCACATTAAGATGACCTCCTCAGAACCACTTTGTACATATCACTGCTTCTCCTGTCACATGATGTTTGCTCTCTAGTGGACACTGAAGGTGACAGTAAGATCAGCCTCCGTCTATGTGGTTCTTTATATAAGTTCTACAAACCCTTGTACAATTTCCTACATGAGAAAAATCCAAGACACATGTCGGCAAAGAAAACCAAATGCTTCCTATCAGCCATCGGCTTCTCCATTGCACTGTTTCCGTAGATAAAAGGTGTTAATTTGTCGCAGGTGTCACATGACAGGAAGCTGTCTGTGATCCCCTAGACCCAGTTCGCTACAACACTCCTTGAAGCCTCAAGGTTCCACTATACTTAGAGCCTTTTTGGGGCTTTGCCACGGTCATTTCTTTTTTTTTTCGATTTAATGTTTTTTTTTTTCTGCCAAAATTGAAATGTGAAGCACAAGAACACATCTGCTTTGATATTTCAGTAAGTACATTTTTTTTCCCTGTTCATTAAAAGAAAAAGGATTAAAAAAAACACAACAATAGTCATAAAGTGAAAAAGGAAACCACAGGATGGAAGAAGTAAATTAATCACACAATGTCTGAAGACGGGAGAAGAACAGAACAAAGAATATTAAGGAATAAATAACAAGAACTAAGAAATATTTTCCTCTCTTAATTTAAATCGGAAAAAAATGGAACAAAATAGGAACTAAAAATGGGATCCAGATTGTGGAACCAATATCCGTGAGTGGGGAAAGGTCTAGTGTCACAACTAGTAAATCCACAGAGATCACAGCACTGGAAACACAAGCCTCATAGTAATGGCTGATCGTAAGGACAACGCTCGACAGGCCTCCTGAACAGTCCCTGACATCCAAAATATGCAATAGAACTATCTGAGATTGATAGATAGATAGATAGATATGAGATAGATAGATATGAGATAGACAGATAGATATGAGGATAGATAAATATGAGATAGATAGATAGATATGAGATAGATGGATATGAGATAGATAGATAGATAGATATGAGATAGATAGATAGATAGATAGATATGAGATAGATGTATATGAGATAGATAGATAGATAGATATGAGATAGATAGATAGATATGAGATAGATGGATATGAGATAGATAGATATGAGATAGATAGATAGATGGATATGAGATAGATAGATAGATAGATATGAGATAGATAGATAGATAGATAGATATGAGATTGATAGATAGATAGATAGATGTGAGATAGATAGATAGATAGATAGATATGAGATAGATAGATAGATATGAGATAGATATGAGGATAGATACATAGATAGATAGATATGACATATATATATATACATATATATATTTATATATAGTTATGAGATAGATAGATATGAGATAGATATGAGGATAGATCGATAGATAGATAAATATGAGATAGATAGTTAGATAGATGGATAGATAGATAGATATGAGATAGATATGAGGATAGATATATAGATAGATAAATATGAAATAGATAGATATTAGATAGATAGATAGATAGATAGATATGAGGATAGATATGAGAGAGATAAATATGAGATAGATGGATAGATGGATATGAGATAGATATATAGATAGATACATAGATGTGAGATAGATAGATATGAGATAGATAGATATATATGAGATAGATAGATATGAGATAGATAGATAGATATGAGGATAGATAAATATGAGATAGATGGATAGATGGATATGAGATAGATAGATAGATATGAGATAGATAGATAGATATGAGATAGATAGATAGATATGAGGATAGATATGAGATAGATTGATATGAGATAGATAGATAGATATAAGATAGATAGATAGATATGAGATAGATTGATATGAGATAGAGATTGATATGAGATAGATAGATAAAGATAGATAGATATGAGATAGATAGACATGAGATAGATAGATATGAGATAGATATGAGATAGATAGATATAAGATAGATAGATATGAGATAGATAGACATGAGATAGATAGATATGAGATAGATAGATATGAGATAGATAGATAGATAGATAGATATGAGGATAGATAAATATGAGATAGATGGATATGAGATAGATAGATATGAGATAGATGGATATGAGATAGATATGAGATAGATAGATAGATATGAGATAGATAGATGGATAGATTGATGGCTATAGGTGCTGGCCTTTTTAAGGGAAGAAACAGACACTGGGTTTTTCTAGGGAAGCTATACATGCTGCCCTTTACTAGGGCTGACCATAGGTTCTGAGCTCTACTGAGCTCTATAGTGGTGAACTACATTGGGGAAGACTATGGGGGAGATTTATCAAAACCTGTCCAGAGGAGAATTTGACCAGTTGCCCATAGTAACCAATCAGATTGCTTCTTTCATTTTTGAAAAGTCCTCTGAACAATGAAAGAAGCAATCTTTTTGGTTTCCTCCGGGGGCTATAGGTGTTGAGCTTTACTGGGGCCGACTATTGGTGCTGAGCTTTATTGGGGCTGGATATAGTTGCCGATTAGTGTTGAGCGGCATAGGCCATAATCGAATTTGCGATATTTCGCGAATATATGGACGAAAATTCGTCATATATTCGCTAAATTCGCATATTCGTAATATTCGCGTAATATTTTCGCATACGTGAAAATTGGCATATGCGAAAATTAGCATAAGCGGAAATTCACATATGCGAAAATTACCATATGCAAATTTTCACATATGCGAAAATTTGTACACCAGTCTCGCACAGTAGTATTAGAGCCTTCTTTACACCACACAAGCTGGAAGCAGAGAGGGATGATCACTGTGATGTGCAATGTGAAAAAAAAATATTCGTAATTGCGAATATATAGTGCTATATTCGCGAATATTCGCGAATTCGCGAAGAAAATTTGCATTGCGAATATTCGCGAGCAACACTATTGCCGATCTTTGCTGGAGCCGAGTGCCGTGTGCTGAGCTTTATTGGGGCTGACTATAGGTGCTGAGCTTTACTGGGGCTGACTATAGATGCTGAGCTTCATTGGGGCAGGCTATAGGTGCTGAGCTTCATTGGGGCAGGCTATAGGTGCTGAGCTTCATTGGGACAAGCTATAGGTGCTGAGCTTTATTGGGGCCGGCTATAGGTGCTGAGCTTTACTGGAGCCAGCTATAGGTGCTAAGCTTTTATTGAGACCGGCTATAGGTGCTGAGCTTTTTTTTTTTAGGCCGGCTATAGGTGCTGAGCTTTTATTGGGGCTGGCTAGAGGTGCTGAGCTTTTATTGGGACTGGCTATAGGTGCTGAGCTTTTATTGGGGCCGGCTATAGATGCTGAGCTTTATTGGGGCTGGCTATAGGTGCTGAGCTTTACTGGGACCGGCTATAGGTGATGAGCTTTACTGGGGCCAGCTATAGGTGATGAGCTTTATTGGGGCCGGCTATAGGTGCTGAGCTTTATTGGGGCCGGCTATAGGTGCTGAGCTTTATTGGGGCCGGCTATAGGTGCTGAGCTTTACTAGGGCCGGCTATAGGTGCTGAGCTTTATTGGAGCCGGCGATAGGTGCTGAACTTTATTGAGGCCGACGATAGGTGCTGAGCTTTATTGGGGCCGTCTATAGGTGCTGAGCTTTATTGGGGCTGGCTATAGGTGCTGAGCTTTATTGGGGGCCAGCTATAGGTGCTGAGCTTTATTGGGGCCGGCTATAGGTGCTGAGCTTTATTGGGGCTGGCTACAGGTGCTGAGCTTTATTGGGGCTGGCTACAGGTGCTGAGCTTTATTGGGGCTGGCTAAAGGTGCTGAGCTTTATTGGGGCCAGCTATAGGTGCTGAGCTTTATTGGGGCCAGCTATAGGTGCTGAGCTTTATTGGGGCCGGCTATAGGTGCTGAGCTTTATTGGGGGCCAGCTATAGGTGCTGAGCTTTATTGGGGCCGGCTATAGGTGCTGAGCTTTATTGGGGCCAGCTATAGGTGTTGAGGCAGGCTATAGGTGCTGAGCTTTATTGGGGCCAGCTATAGGTGCTGAGCTTTATTGGGGCTGGCTACAGGTGCTGAGCTTTATTGGGGCCGGCTATAGGTGTTGAGGCCGGCTATAGGTGCTGAGCTTTATTGGGGTCGGCTATAGGTGCTGAGCTTTTCTCGGGAAGACAATAGATTTAGGTTCGACTTTTGTGATCCTGTAGTCTGACAAGATGCTGTGACCTACAGAAGATCTTCGGCTAATAATATGATCCCACTCCTTACCCCACACACTTTGCTCTCCGCAGACGCACATTGTAAACATATGGCCCCATTATAAAACACCAAGAATTTCCAGCGCAGATTCTGTAAATATTTTTTATTGATTTGACATATTTCACACTTTATACAAGCACAATAATAAAAGAAGAACACATTCCATAAAAATATTCCACAATTATAAGAACTCAGATATTACAGCGACAGATTAACTCTACAGGGCCGACATGAGCCGCCATCCCCGGTCACTCCTCTCCTGAAATGCTCCGTGCTGCTGGACACACTCCGATAACTTTTGGTCAGTGACTTTCCACTAGTCTCCAATCCCGACCTCACATTCCGACCTCATATGAAGAATAGGATTGTCTTTGATCTTCGTTATTAGTGTGGACCAGAGGGTAAAACAAGGACGTGAATGTGACAGATCACTAGCCAGAAAAGTCCCAGTCCCTGGCTCCATATTACAGCTTGGTGCCACCTAGTGACTCAGGCAGCATGGCATTTTCCAGAAGTACTCCTCCCAGGATGGCAGCTTCCTCTTGTACTGTACTGCAGTCCACATGCAATATCAACCCCTCCCCCCCCCCCCCACCACGTCGTATTGTATAAATATAGCGGCACGCAATGCATGCTGCAGTAAATTTAGCTTTCTTTAGTCACACTCAAACCACATCATAAACATAAGAAGGATAATAAAAAGGGGAAAATAGAAACACCTAATCATATGGTCAGGGACAAGTGCACGCTACCACTGTACAAAGACTGATGTGACCCATAATACTGCCATACAGTGGGCAGATCCCACCTCTACACACTCCATAGATCAGTGCTCTCCGGACTGTGGACTTCCAGATGTTGCGAACCTACAACAAGCATGACCGTGTTGGCTTCTCCTGGTGACCGCAAGACTTTGCAGCTTAGAGTACTATGTCCACAGTCACCTCCAACCTTTACAGTCAGCTGGAAGCCGAGCCCTGTTTCCTAAGCCTTAGCACAGTTGGTATGCACAGCACAGGTACGAGATCTGGAAACAGGGCTTGGCTTCCAGCTGACTATCAATCAAGCAGGGACAGAGATGGGGGGGAGTGTTCCAGCTCTTAGTACTTTAGGGATCTTGGAAACGTCTGTTTGCATCAGACAATAAAAGCATATTTTTACATTATCCCAGACAGGTATATGAAAGGTGTCATTTGTCTCCTTGTCCTAACAGCGTCAGTAGTTCGGAGCATGAATTGCAGCTGAAAGGTTCCCTGAACATAACTCCCAGACCACAGTCCCACCCCGTCAGTCTCTCATCTCAGTCATTACAATAGTATTACATTTTACTAGTCACATTTCATTTAGTAAGGATGCATTATTTTATGTTAACATCATATCTGTTTGCAGCATCTCACCACTACAAAATACTGCAAAATCACAGTTTGGGCCTATAGAGCTCATATCAGCAACTTTAGAAGTCATACGAGCACCAACAAAGGTCATCGCAGCATCTTAAGAGGTCATACCAACACCTACAAAGGTCATCGCAGCATCTTCAGAGGTCATACCAGCACTTACAAAGGTTATGGCAGCATCTTCAGAGGTCATATCAGCACCTTTAGAAGTCATACCAGCACCTACAAAGGTCATCGCAGCATCTTCAGAGGTCATATCAGCACCTTTAGAAGTCATACCAGCACCTACAAAGGTCATCGCAGCATCTTCAGAGGTCATACCAGCACCTACAAAAGTCATCAAAGCATCTTCAGAGGTCATACCAACACCTACAAAGGTCATCTCAGCATCTTCAGAGGTCATACCAGCACCTACAAAGGTCATCACAGCATCTTCAGAGGTCATACCAGCACCTACAAAGGTCATCTCAGTATCTTCAGAGGTCATAACAACACCTACAAAGGTCATCGCAGCATCTTCAGAGGTCATACCAGCACCTACAAAGGTCCTCTCAGCATCTTCAGAGGTCATACCAGCACCTACAAAGGTCATCGCAGCATCTTCAGAGGTCATACCAGCACCTACAAAGGTCATCTCAGCATCTTCAGAGGTCATACCAGCACCTACAAAGGTCATCGCAGCATCTTCAGAGGTCATACCAGCACCTACAAAGGTCATCGCAGCATCTTCAGAGGTCATACCAGCACCTACGAAGGTCATCTCAGCATCTTCAGAGGTCATACCAGCACCTCCAAAGGTCATCTCAGCATCTTTAGAGGTCATACCAGCGCCTACAAAGGCCATTGCAACACCTTTAAAGGTCACTCCAGCAACTATCAAAGTCATCCTAGGACCTTTCAGAGGTCATACCTGCACCTACAAAGGTCATCCCAGCATCTTCAGAGGTCATACCAGCACCTACAAAGGTCATCCCAGCATCTTCAGAGGTCATACTGACACCTACAAAGGTCATCTCAGCATCTTCAGAGGTCATACCAACACCTACAAAGGTCATCTCAGTATCTTCAGAGGTCATACCAGGACCAACAAAGGTCATCTCAGTATCTTCAGAGGTCATACCAGCACCTACAAAGGTCATTGCAGCATCTTCAGAGGTCATACCAGCACCTACAAAGGTCATCTCAGCATCTTCAGAGGTCATACCAGCACCTACAAAGGTCATCGCAGCATCTTCAGAGGTCATACCAGCACCTACAAAGGTCATCTCAGCATCTTCAGAGGTCATACCAGCACCTACAAAGGTCATCGCAGCATCTTCAGAGGTCATACCAACACCAACAAAGGTCATCGCAGCATCTTCAGAGGTCATACCAGCACCTACAAAGGTCATCGCAGCATCTTCAGAGGTCATACCAACACCTACAAAGGTCATCTCAGCATCTTCAGAGGTCATACCAACACCTACAAAGGTCATCTCAGTATCTTCAGAGGTCATACCAACACCTACAAAGGTCATCGCAGCATCTTCAGAGGTCATACCAGCACCAACAAAGGTCATCTCAGCATCTTCAGAGGTCAAACTAACACCTACAAAGGTCATCTCAGCATCTTAAGAGGTCATACCAGCACCTACAAAGGTCATCTCAGCATCTTCAGAGGTCATACCAGCACCTACAAAGGTTATGGTAGAATCTTCAAAGGTCATGCCAGCACCTACAAAGGTCATCGAAGCATCTTCAGAGGTCATAACAGCACCTACAAAGGTCATCTCAGCATCTTCAGAGGTCATACCAGCACCTACAAAGGTCATCGCAGCATCTTCAGAGGTCATACCAACACCTACAAAGGTCATCTCAGCATCTTCAGAGGTCATACCAACACCTACAAAGGTCATCGCAGCATCTTCAGAGGTCATACCAGCACCAACACAGGTCATCTCAGCATCTTCAGAGGTCATACCAACACCTACAAAGATCATCGCAGCATCTTCAGAGATCATACCAGCCCCTACAAAGGTCATCGCAGCATCTTCAGAGGTCATACCAGCACCTACAAAGGTTTTCTCAGTATCTTCAGAGGTCATACCAGCACCTACAAAGGTCATCTCAACATCTTCAGAGGTCATTCCAGCACCAACAAAGGTCATCTCAGTATCTTCAGAGGTCATACCAGCACCTACAAAGGTCATCTCAGCATCTTCAGAGGTCATACCAGCACCAACAAAGGTCATCTCAGTATCTTCAGAGGTCATACCAGCACCTACAAAGGTCATCGCAGCATCTTCAGAGGTCATACCAGCACCAACAAAGGTCATTTCAGCATCTTCAGAGGTCAAACTAACACCTACAAAGGTCATCTCAGCATCTTAAGAGGTCATACCAGCACTTACAAAGGTCATCTCAGCATCTTCAGAGGTCATACCAACACCTACAAAGGTCATCTCAGCATCTTCAGAGGTCATACCAACACCTACAAAGGTCATCTCAGCATCTTCAGAGGTCATACCAGCCCCTACAAAGGTCATCGCAGCATCTTCAGAGGTCATACCAGCACCTACAAAGGTTATCTCAGTATCTTCAGAGGTCATACCAGCACCTACAAAGGTCATCTCAACATCTTCAGAGGTCATTCCAGCACCAACAAAGGTCATCTCAGTATCTTCAGAGGTCATACCAGCACCTACAAAGGTCATCTCAGCATCTTCAGAGGTCATACCAGCACCAACAAAGGTCATCTCAGTATCTTCAGAGGTCATACCAGCACCTACAAAGGTCATCGCAGCATTTTCAGAGGTCATACCAACACCAACAAAGGTCATTTCAGCATCTTCAGAGGTCAAACTAACACCTACAAAGGTCATCTCAGCATCTTAAGAGGTCATACCAGCACTTACAAAGGTCATCTCAGCATCTTCAGAGGTCATACCAGCACCTACAAAGGTTATGGTAGAATCTTCAAAGGTCATGCCAGCACCTACAAAGGTCATCGAAGCATCTTCAGAGGTCATAACAGCACCTACAAAGGTCATCTCAGCATCTTCAGAGGTCATACCAGCACCTACAAAGGTCATCGCAGCATCTTCAGAGGTCATACCAACACCTACAAAGGTCATCTCAGCATCTTCAGAGGTCATACCAACACCTACAAAGGTCATCGCAGCATCTTCAGAGGTCATACCAGCACCAACACAGGTCATCTCAGCATCTTCAGAGGTCATACCAACACCTACAAAGGTCATCTCAGCATCTTCAGAGGTCATACCAACACCTACAAAGGTCATCGCAGCATCTTCAGAGGTCATACCAGCACCTACAAAGGTCATCGCAGCATCTTCAGAGGTCATACCAACACCTACAAAGGTCATCTCAGCATCTTCAGAGGTCATACCAACACCTACAAAGGTCATCTCAGCATCTTCAGAGGTCATACCAACACCTACAAAGATCATCGCAGCATCTTCAGAGATCATACCAGCCCCTACAAAGGTCATCGCAGCATCTTCAGAGGTCATACCAGCACCTACAAAGGTTATCTCAGTATCTTCAGAGGTCATACCAGCACCTACAAAGGTCATCTCAACATCTTCAGAGGTCATACCAGCACCAACAAAGGTCATCTCAGTATCTTCAGAGGTCATACCAGCACCTACAAAGGTCATCTCAGCATCTTCAGAGGTCATACCAGCACCAACAAAGGTCATCTCAGTATCTTCAGAGGTCATACCAGCACCTACAAAGGTCATCGCAGCATCTTCAGAGGTCATACCAGCACCAACAAAGGTCATTTCAGCATCTTCAGAGGTCAAACTAACACCTACAAAGGTCATCTCAGCATCTTAAGAGGTCATACCAGCACTTACAAAGGTCATCTCAGCATCTTCAGAGGTCATACCAACACCTACAAAGGTCATCTCAGCATCTTCAGAGGTCATACCAACACCTACAAAGGTCATCTCAGCATCTTCAGAGGTCATACCAGCCCCTACAAAGGTCATCGCAGCATCTTCAGAGGTCATACCAGCACCTACAAAGGTTATCTCAGTATCTTCAGAGGTCATACCAGCACCTACAAAGGTCATCTCAACATCTTCAGAGGTCATTCCAGCACCAACAAAGGTCATCTCAGTATCTTCAGAGGTCATACCAGCACCTACAAAGGTCATCTCAGCATCTTCAGAGGTCATACCAGCACCAACAAAGGTCATCTCAGTATCTTCAGAGGTCATACCAGCACCTACAAAGGTCATCGCAGCATTTTCAGAGGTCATACCAACACCAACAAAGGTCATTTCAGCATCTTCAGAGGTCAAACTAACACCTACAAAGGTCATCTCAGCATCTTAAGAGGTCATACCAGCACTTACAAAGGTCATCTCAGCATCTTCAGAGGTCATACCAGCACCTACAAAGGTCATCTTAGCATCTTCAGAGGTCATACCAGCACCTACAAAGGTTATGGCAGAATCTTCAGAGGTCATGCCAGCACCTACAAAGGTCATCGAAGCATCTTCAGAGGTCATAACAGCACCTACAAAGGTCATCTCAGCATCTTCAGAGGTCATACCAGCACCTACAAAGGTCATCACAGCATCTTCAGAGGTCATACCAACACCAACAAAGGTCATCGCAGCATCTTCAGAGGTCATACCAGCACCTACAAAGGTCATCGCAGCATCTTCAGAGGTCATACCAACACCTACAAAGGTCATCGCAGCATCTTCAGAGGTCATACCAACACCTACAAAGGTCATCGCAGCATCTTCAGAGATCATACCAGCCCCTACAAAGGTCATCGCAGCATCTTCAGAGGTCATACCAGCACCTACAAAGGTTATCTCAGTATCTTCAGAGGTCATACCAGCACCTACAAAGGTCATCTCAACATCTTCAGAGGTCATTCCAGCACCAACAAAGGTCATCTCAGTATCTTCAGAGGTCATACCAGCACCTACAAAGGTCATCTCAGCATCTTCAGAGGTCATACCAGCACCAACAAAGGTCATCTCAGTATCTTCAGAGGTCATACCAGCACCTACAAAGGTCATCGCAGCATCTCCAGAGGTCATACCAGCACCAACAAAGGTTATCTCAGTATCTTCAGAGGTCATACCAGCACCTACAAAGGTCATCTCAACATCTTCAGAGGTCATTCCAGCACCAACAAAGGTCATCTCAGCATCTTCAGAGGTCATACCAACACCTACAAAGGTCATCTCAGCATCTTCAGAGGTCATACCAACACCTACAAAGATCATCGCAGCATCTTCAGAGATTATACCAGCCCCTACAAAGGTCATCGCAGCATCTTCAGAGGTCATACCAGCACCTACAAAGGTCATTTCAGCATCTTCAGAGGTCAAACTAACACCTACAAAGGTCATCTCAGCATCTTAAGAGGTCATACCAGCACTTACAAAGGTCATCTCAGCATCTTCAGAGGTCATACCAGCACCTACAAAGGTCATCTCAGCATCTTCAGAGGTCATACCAGCACCTACAAAGGTTATGGCAGAATCTTCAGAGGTCATACCAGCACCTACAAAGGTCATCTCAACATCTTCAGAGGTCATTCCAGCACCAACAAAGGTCATCTCAGTATCTTCAGAGGTCATACCAGCACCTACAAAGGTCATCTCAGCATCTTCAGAGGTCATACCAGCACCAACAAAGGTCATCTCAGTATCTTCAGAGGTCATACCAGCACCTACAAAGGTCATCGCAGCATCTTCAGAGGTCATACCAGCACCAACAAAGGTTATCTCAGTATCTTCAGAGGTCATACCAGCACCTACAAAGGTCATCTCAACATCTTCAGAGGTCATTCCAGCACCAACAAAGGTCATCTCAGCATCTTCAGAGGTCATACCAACACCTACAAAGGTCATCTCAGCATCTTCAGAGGTCATACCAACACCTACAAAGATCATCGCAGCATCTTCAGAGATCATACCAGCCCCTACAAAGGTCATCGCAGCATCTTCAGAGGTCATACCAGCACCTACAAAGGTCATTTCAGCATCTTCAGAGGTCAAACTAACACCTACAAAGGTCATCTCAGCATCTTAAGAGGTCATACCAGCACTTACAAAGGTCATCTCAGCATCTTCAGAGGTCATACCAGCACCTACAAAGGTCATCTCAGCATCTTCAGAGGTCATACCAGCACCTACAAAGGTTATGGCAGAATCTTCAGAGGTCATGCCAGCACCTACAAAGGTCATCGAAGCATCTTCAGAGGTCATAACAGCACCTACAAAGGTCATCTCAGCATCTTCAGAGGTCATACCAGCACCTACAAAGGTCATCGCAGCATCTTCAGAGGTCATACCAGCACCTACAAAGGTCATCTCAGCATCTTCAGAGGTCATACCAGCACCTACAAAGGTCATCGCAGCATCTTCAGAGGTCATACCAACACCAACAAAGGTCATCGCAGCATCTTCAGAGGTCATACCAGCACCTACAAAGGTCATCGCAGCATCTTCAGAGGTCATACCAACACCTACAAAGGTCATCTCAGCATCTTCAGAGGTCATACCAACACCTACAAAGGTTATGGCAGAATCTTCAGAGGTCATGCCAGCACCTACAAAGGTCATCGAAGCATCTTCAGAGGTCATAACAGCACCTACAAAGGTCATCTCAGCATCTTCAGAGGTCATACCAGCACCTACAAAGGTCATCTCAGCATCTTCAGAGGTCATACCAGCACCTACAAAGGTCATCGCAGCATCTTCAGAGGTCATACCAACACCTACAAAGGTCATCTCAGTATCTTCAGAGGTCATACCAGCACCTACAAAGGTCATCGCAGCATCTTCAGAGGTCATACCAGCACCTACAAAGGTCATCTCAGTATCTTCAGAGGTCATACCAGCACCTACAAAGGTTATGGCAGCATCTTCAGAGGTCATACCAGCACCTACAAAGGTCATCGCAGCATCTTCAGAGGTCATACCAGCACCTACAAAGGTCATCTCAGTATCTTCAGAGGTCATACCAGCACCTACAAAGGTCATCGCAGCATCTTCAGAAGTCATACCAGCCCCTACAAAGGTCATCGCAGCATCTTCAGAGGTCATACCAGCACCTACAAAGGTCATCGCAGCATCTTCAGAGTTCATACCAGCACCTACAAAGGTCATCGCAGCATCTTCAGAAGTCATACCAGCCCCTACAAAGGTCATCGCAGCATCTTCAGAGGTCATACCAGCACCTACAAAGGTCATCTCAGTATCTTCAGAGGTCATAACAGCACCTACAAAGGTCATCGCAGCATCTTCAGAGGTCATACCAACACCTACAAAGGTCATCGCAGCATCTTCAGAAGTCATAACAGCACCAACAAAGGTCATCTCAGCATCTTCAGAGGTCATACCAACACCTACAAAGGTCATCGCAGCATCTTCAGAAGTCATAACAGCACCTACAAAGGTCATCGCAGCATCTTCAGAGGTCATACCAACACCTACAAAGGTCATCGCAGCATCTTCAGAAGTCATAACAGCACCAACAAAGGTCATCTCAGCATCTTCAGAGGTCATACCAACACCTACAAAGGTCATCTCAGTATCTTCAGAGGTCATACCAGCACCTACAAAGGTCATCGCAGCATCTTCAGAGGTCATACCAACACCAACAAAGGTCATCGCAGCATCTTCAGAGGTCATACCAGCACCTACAAAGGTCATCGCAGCATCTTCAGAGGTCATACCAACACCTACAAATGTCATCGCAGCATCTTCAGAGGTCATACCAACACCTACAAAGGTCATCGCAGCATCTTCAGAGATCATACCAGCCCCTACAAAGGTCATCGCAGCATCTTCAGAGGTCATACCAGCACCTACAAAGGTTATCTCAGTATCTTCAGAGGTCATACCAGCACCTACAAAGGTCATCTCAACATCTTCAGAGGTCATTCCAGCACCAACAAAGGTCATCTCAGTATCTTCAGAGGTCATACCAGCACCTACAAAGGTCATCTCAGCATCTTCAGAGGTCATACCAGCACCAACAAAGGTCATCTCAGTATCTTCAGAGGTCATACCAGCACCTACAAAGGTCATCGCAGCATCTTCAGAGGTCATACCAGCACCAACAAAGGTTATCTCAGTATCTTCAGAGGTCATACCAGCACCTACAAAGGTCATCTCAACATCTTCAGAGGTCATTCCAGCACCAACAAAGGTCATCTCAGCATCTTCAGAGGTCATACCAACACCTACAAAGATCATCGCAGCATCTTCAGAGATCATACCAGCCCCTACAAAGGTCATCGCAGCATCTTCAGAGGTCATACCAGCACCTACAAAGGTCATTTCAGCATCTTCAGAGGTCAAACTAACACCTACAAAGGTCATCTCAGCATCTTAAGAGGTCATACCAGCACTTACAAAGGTCATCTCAGCATCTTCAGAGGTCATACCAGCACCTACAAAGGTCATCTCAGCATCTTCAGAGGTCATACCAGCACCTACAAAGGTTATGGCAGAATCTTCAGAGGTCATACCAGCACCTACAAAGGTCATCTCAACATCTTCAAAGGTCATTCCAGCACCAACAAAGGTCATCTCAGTATCTTCAGAGGTCATACCAGCACCTACAAAGGTCATCTCAGCATCTTCAGAGGTCATACCAGCACCAACAAAGGTCATCTCAGTATCTTCAGAGGTCATACCAGCACCTACAAAGGTCATCGCAGCATCTTCAGAGGTCATACCAGCACCAACAAAGGTTATCTCAGTATCTTCAGAGGTCATACCAGCACCTACAAAGGTCATCTCAACATCTTCAGAGGTCATTCCAGCACCAACAAAGGTCATCTCAGCATCTTCAGAGGTCATACCAACACCTACAAAGGTCATCTCAGCATCTTCAGAGGTCATACCAACACCTACAAAGATCATCGCAGCATCTTCAGAGATCATACCAGCCCCTACAAAGGTCATCGCAGCATCTTCAGAGGTCATACCAGCACCTACAAAGGTCATTTCAGCATCTTCAGAGGTCAAACTAACACCTACAAAGGTCATCTCAGCATCTTAAGAGGTCATACCAGCACTTACAAAGGTCATCTCAGCATCTTCAGAGGTCATACCAGCACCTACAAAGGTCATCTCAGCATCTTCAGAGGTCATACCAGCACCTACAAAGGTTATGGCAGAATCTTCAGAGGTCATGCCAGCACCTACAAAGGTCATCGAAGCATCTTCAGAGGTCATAACAGCACCTACAAAGGTCATCTCAGCATCTTCAGAGGTCATACCAGCACCTACAAAGGTCATCGCAGCATCTTCAGAGGTCATACCAGCACCTACAAAGGTCATCTCAGCATCTTCAGAGGTCATACCAGCACCTACAAAGGTCATCGCAGCATCTTCAGAGGTCATACCAACACCAACAAAGGTCATCGCAGCATCTTCAGAGGTCATACCAACACCTACAAAGGTCATCGCAGCATCTTCAGAGGTCATACCAACACCTACAAAGGTTATGGCAGAATCTTCAGAGGTCATGCCAGCACCTACAAAGGTCATCGAAGCATCTTCAGAGGTCATAACAGCACCTACAAAGGTCATCTCAGCATCTTCAGAGGTCATACCAGCACCTACAAAGGTCATCTCAGCATCTTCAGAGGTCATACCAGCACCTACAAAGGTCATCGCAGCATCTTCAGAGGTCATACCAACACCTACAAAGGTCATCTCAGTATCTTCAGAGGTCATACCAGCACCTACAAAGGTCATCGCAGCATCTTCAGAGGTCATACCAGCACCTACAAAGGTCATCTCAGTATCTTCAGAGGTCATACCAGCACCTACAAAGGTTATGGCAGCATCTTCAGAGGTCATACCAGCACCTACAAAGGTCATCGCAGCATCTTCAGAGGTCATACCAGCACCTACAAAGGTCATCTCAGTATCTTCAGAGGTCATACCAGCACCTACAAAGGTCATCGCAGCATCTTCAGAAGTCATACCAGCCCCTACAAAGGTCATCGCAGCATCTTCAGAGGTCATACCAGCACCTACAAAGGTCATCGCAGCATCTTCAGAGGTCATACCAGCACCTACAAAGGTCATCGCAGCATCTTCAGAGGTCATACCAACACCTACAAAGGTCATCGCAGCATCTTCAGAAGTCATAACAGCACCTACAAAGGTCATCGCAGCATCTTCAGAGGTCATACCAACACCTACAAAGGTCATCGCAGCATCTTCAGAAGTCATAACAGCACCAACAAAGGTCATCTCAGCATCTTCAGAGGTCATACCAACACCTACAAAGGTCATCGCAGCATCTTCAGAAGTCATACCAACACCTACAAAGGTCATCGCAGCATCTTCAGAAGTTATCCCAAGTATCTGCTCATCAATAATAAACCCAGATTTCTATTTATCTACAGTATTCCAAAAAATGATCCAATATAACTGATCCTTAACAGTAATCCCAGAGGATATCTGCTCCTCCTCATCATCAATAATCCCAAATATCTGTTTGCCAACAATAATCTATTTATGAGAAATAATATCAGATATTGATTTATATATTATAATAATCTCAGATATCGATTTATACATAATAATCTCAGATATCTATTTATATATAATAATCCCAGATATCTATTTATATATAATAATCCCAGATATCTATTTATATATAATAATCTCAGATATCGATTTATACATAATAATCTCAGATATCTATTTATATATAATAATCCCAGATATCTATTTATATATAATAATCCCAGATATCTATTTATATATAATAATAATATCAGATATCAATTTATATATAATAATAATATCAAATATCGATTTATATATAATAATCTCAGATCTCTTTATATATAATAATATCAGTTATCTATATATAATAATCTCATATCTCTATATATAATAATCTCAGATCTCTATATATAATAATCTCAGATCTCTTTATATAATCTCAGATATCTATTTATATATATAATAATCTCAGATATCTATTTATATATAATAATCCCAGATATCAATTTATATATAATAATAATCTCAGATATCAATTTATATATAATAATCTCAGATCTCTTTATATATAATAATATCAGATATCTCTTTATATATAACAATCTCAGATATCTATATATAATAATCTCAGATATCTATTTATATATAATAATAATCCCAGATATCTATTTATATATAATAATAATATCAGATATCAATTTATATATAATAATAATATCAGATATCAATTTATATATAATAATAATATCAGATATCGATTTATATATAATAATCTCAGATCTCTTTATATATAATAATATCAGTTATCTATATATAATAATCTCAGATCTCTATATATAATAATCTCAGATCTCTTTATATAATCAAAGATATCTATTTATATATAATAATCCCAGATATCAATTTATATATAATAATATCAGATATCAATTTATATATAATAATAATATCAGATATCGATTTATACATAATAATCTCAGATCTCTTTATATATAATAATATCAGATATCTCTTTATATATAATAATCTCAGATATCTATATATAATAATCTCAGATATCAATTTATATATAATAATAATCTCAAATATCAATTTATATATAATAATCTTAGATATTGATTTATATATAATAGATAACAGATATTCATCTGAGATAAAAATGGATAGATAATAGAATCTATCCATTTTATATTACATATAAACAGATTTCTGAGATTATTATATATAGATATATGAGAATATTATTATATAAATAGATATCTGAGATTATTATATATAGATATCTGAGAATATTATTATATATATAGATATCTGAGATTATTATATATAGATATCTGAGATTATTATTATATAAAGAGATATCTGATATTATTATATAAAAACAGATATCTGAGATTATTATATATAGATATCTGAGATTATTATATATAAATAGATATCTGAGATTATTATATATAAATAGATATCTGAGATTATTATATATAAATAGATATCTGAGATTATTATATATAGATATCTGAGATTATTATATATAGATATCTGAGAATATTATTATATATATAGATATCTGAGATTATTATATATAGATATCTGAGATTATTATATATAGATATCTGAGATTATTATATATAAATAGATATCTGAGATTATTATATATAGATATCTGAGATTATTATATATAAATAGATATCTGAGATTATTATATAGATATCTGAGATTATTATATATAGATATCTGATATTATTATTATATATAAATTGATATCTGAGATTATTATATATAGATATCTGAGATTATTATATATAAATAGATATCTGAGATTATTATATATAAATAAATATCTGGGATTATTATATATAAATAGATATCTGAGATTATTATATATAAATAGATATCTGAGATTATTATATATAAATAGATATCTGAGATTATTATATATAAATAGATATCTGAGATTATTATATATAAATAGATATCTGAGATTATTATATATAAATAGATATCTGAGATTATTATATATAGATATCTGAGATTATTATATATAAATAGATATCTGAGATTATTATATATAAATAGATATCTGAGATTATTATATATAAATAGATATCTGAGATTATTATATAAAGATATCTGAGATTATTATATATAAATAGATATCTGAGATTATTATATATAGATATCTGAGATTATTATATATAAATAGATATCTGAGATTATTATATATAAATAG